>NC_072819.1:27652011-27889511 GCF_027744805.1 Dunckerocampus dactyliophorus | reverse complement strand
TCCTAGCGTCAACATATCTCTGTGAAAGTATGTTTTATGTTTAATGCTTGTCGCTATGATGGCATAGTGTTTAGAATACAATATGTAAATAAGAAATGACTTACTCTGTTCTGTGGCAACTTTGACGCCATCCTCTATAGCATCAGGAATAGCATCCTAGCATCCAAAATGCGTTTATACCGTACTTTCAAGACAAATTCTTCTTGTAAAGGTGTTTCGTCATAGCAGTCTTCAGCGAAATGAACATTGTAAAGAACAGAACGGGGAGGCGATGGTCCATTTGTCTCTAGTTCTCTGTACTTGCTTCGATCATTGTAGGCTTAAACCTTTACCTTTTGGAAAAGAAAACAAACTTACAGCATCACTCGGAAACTGAACAGCCAGCGGCAAAACGTTTTGGCATAACTTCTATTTTGATGAAAAATATACAGAACGAAGTCGACAAGTCACCTCTAGCAGGGTTTGTTTACTACACGTTAGAGGAGCGCTGCACCTTCGCCGACATCACTTGGGAAATGCCCCTTTTCTAAGAAGTTCAGTCCATCGCCCGCCACGTACTATAAATGTAATTTTTACGAATTTACCGTTTGCTTTTAAAAAATTAACATCGTAGAACATAATTACAAACAATATAAAACAGATTGAAGCAAAGTTGGTAAATCATGTCGGTGACCCTTTAAAAGACAAAAATGCTCTTAAGTTGGTCTATCTCTTGGGCCAGTTGTGGCGAAATCCTCTGTAAGAATAACATGATAAAATAGTAAATATATGCAATAATATGCAATCATTTTCATTAATATACTTTTATTTACCTGTCAGATCTTCCAGCTACGTATGACATACTTTTCCCAGTACCAAGATTATTTTTTTTCCCGCCTGCAAATTTCTGCAAGACAAAAAAAACATTAAACACCAATGCACAGGTACAGTATACACATTGAGCACTCTAAACAACAACAAATACCTTTTTCTTAAAGTCATGGCTTTGTCTGTTTGGATCAAACTGTGAGTTGTCTTTTGCCTTAATACCTGTGAAAAGAAACAGTCAAAATATGAACAAAGCCTGTTACACATCTTTGGGCCCCGAAATAGTTTTTTGTAAATTTGAAAAATACCATACCAGCAAAGACTTTGAGGTCTGACTGACTGTAGTCAAAGGGTTCAAATCTCTCTTGAGGAGGAGGTTCTGGCTTTTTGGTCTTCGCTGCAGTTTTTAGTTTCTTATTTGGTTTGGGAGTCAAGTCTCCGGCCTCACTCGGGACCCTCTCACGCTTCTTTCCTTCCATTTTTGCACATTCCTGATAAAATACACTCCTTAATGTACATGTAATGTACCAATGTTCCTATCAAGCATCACAGAGCAAACTGTCAGTACAAGTGATTGATAGATCTGTGTTCACTGAGTAAATGGAGTGTTGGACTGTTCAGTGCACTGCAGACTAGAGGTGTAAACCATGAGGTTTTGTCTAAACAAAGAAATAAAGCTAGATGATGATGACAGGCATCACCTCATAGATACTGTTGGCTGGAAGGCTAACTTTTAGTTGTCTTTTCATATGGTAGATATACTGTATAATATAAAAAGACCAACAGAAACGCTTTTACCCGCTTGTGAGTCATTAACTTTAACTGCAAGCAGAGCTGCCAACATTTGGCATGTGCAATCTAATGGATTTCCCACATCGCACCACCCTTACCCTGCATGCATGCCCACCACCCCCTGTACGCACCTGGCTGTTTCCCCCGACTGCTTTTCTTTGTTTTATAAACAATACACGTGGGAGCCATACATTTATTTTGTTTTGTATTTTCCTTTCTTACACTGTTGCACATGTGCACATACATAGTGACGACACCAGTGTCTGTGGGTGGCACTGGAGGGGTGTGGTGTTTATATTGGTGTGTATGTGCACCTGTGTAAATTGACCTTGGATTATGGCGGAGTGAGCTTGGGAGGACTAACTGTTGTCTGTCGTCACCAGCATTTCTGTGAGTTATCTGACGCACTTTGGATATACCATTGTACGGCTAAAGAATTGCAACAAATTAAGTAAGTGCTGGATTCTTCTAAGTTTGTGAAGTGGAGCAATTAAATTATTTTATGAGCAAGTGTGCGGTGTGCAGTGCGTCATTCAATATAGACCTCATGTCTTAGCCCGCTGCAGCTTTTGGATGGATTTTTAAGTTTTGGCCGCAATAATACACAATAAATACATAGCATTACATTACTATGGTAACTGGTTGTTTCGTCTTTTCGGAACTACCCGGAACTTTCCACAGTGGCATCAAGACTTTATTACCATTCCCATCCGATTCGGTAAAAACACACTACGCCTGTCACCCACACACATCAAACCATGGTATTATCGTACAGACGATGAGTCAGTATTCATTTTGTGTTTTGAACTACTTGTTCATGACTCGCATATCTCTGCGTCGCACTTGTAGATTGCATACAGAGCTAATCGCCAGGAATGCAACTTTTTATTTCTGGTTAACTTAACACATTCACACAATATTTAATGCTTCTTTTCATACTTTAATTTCTTCATTTGATTGAAAAACCTGAGTATTTTACATCCACACAAAAACATCACAATTTTGGAGATTATTAACATCAGTCGGGGTGCCAAGCGACAAGGGCATGTTCCAGAAGCCTCTGTGCAAGCCATATGTCATGAAAATTTGAAATTATTGCAATGCGAACGTTAATATGCTGAGCCTAGCTCTCTGGTGGGTGAAAGTGTCCCACAAGGGACATGAAACAGTGCGGCCTATCTGAATTGGAACGGAATAGACAAAGGACAAGAGAGAAAATTACTCACGGCTGCCTGCTGGCGCACAGTGGGCACATTTTTCAGGAACTCTTGGTAGCTTTCCTGAGCCTTATTCCTTTCCTCTGCAAGAATCAACAATAAAGTGCAATTAGGCTTGTGATAACAGCTCTCAGAACCTTTATGGTATAACAGTGTTGTTTAATGCGGGGTTCCCACAATAGCCCGCATTAAGTGAAATCCGCAAAGTAGCCCACTGCGAGCGCAGCCTTGCCATATAATATGGCCGTGACGCTGACGTACGGCGCAACTAAGCGGTTACGTATATGGTTCTGACAGCAGAGCTTCCCGTTTCCCAGCGTGCTTTGTTGTACTGTTGTTGTAAATAGCGGCTAAGTTACATATTTAGAGCTCACATAGTTGTCGGTTATTCTGCATTACTCGTTATTAGTGTCTTGTCTGTTATCTACCTATTACATTGCTGTGTGATGTTTTTTTTAGCCTTTCTTGAAAATAAAACACGGTAAGTAAGACTAGTGTGTGGAATGATAACCCACCTGCAATTTCTAAGAAGCTGGTAAGTTCATTGTGAGCTTTGTTCTTACTCTGCTCTTCCATTATTCTCACAGACTTGTGAGTAGCACAGCATTAACTTCATGATGCAGCAACAGCAAGTTCAGCAGTGTTGCAAATTTGCGAGCTAAGCGGTAAAATCTCTGTATCAGCTTTTATTGTGGGGAACAAAACCGATACCGATGTTGGCCGATTTCACATTTTTATGCCAGTATCGGTCCGCTAATTATCGGTGGCCAATAATATCGGACATGCCTATATACAGTATAACACATATATACAGTATATACATACACATAAATATATACACACACGCACACATACATTTTATACAGATAGATAAGATAGATAGATAAGATAGATAGGATTTTTTGTCATCAGAGAATAAAACTTGTTTCCACCTTTCAATGTCCCATGTTTGATGCTCCCTGGCAAAGTCTAAACGGGCACTTTTGTGGCCTTGAAGGTGACGAGGTCTTTGAATTAGTTTTTTGGTTTTTTAACCCTTTTCCCGCAAATGCCGTCTGATGGTTATTGCGCTGCAGTCGGCACCAGTAAGTGCCTTAATGTGGGTCGAAGACCGCCCTGTGTCTTGATGGACAGCCAATTGGATCCTCCAGCTCAGTGCAGGTGTGATTTTTTTTTGGGTCTACCACTTGACTTTTTTCTTCCATAATACTCAGGATCTTTCAACAAATTTTGAATGACTGCACCCAACCTCAGCAGCAATGGCACGCTGCGAGAGGCCTTGCTTATGCAGCTCGACAATCCGACCACGTTCAAAAACAGAAAGCTTCTTAGCTTTAACCATCAGGAGGGCATGACAGTGTGAATGCCTGACAGAAAATGACAATTTTGCACAGATTTTGGCTTTTCTTAAACTTTTTATAAGGTGATAAACAACCTATTTCATTTTTTTTGTGTTTAAATTACAAGTTCCAAATGTTTTTTGTCTCACGCCACCCTTCTTGTTTTTGCATATTGTAGCTCTACTTAAAACCTCATTAAGATCCAAATGTGCAAAATGCATATTCTAGCAATGTTTCAACTGGTCTTAAGATTTTGATCAGGAGTGTATACATGCCCCATCAAAGGATGCCAAGAATCTTTACCATGTTACCTGTTGCTTTCTTTGCTTTTTCCTGTGCTTCCTTCTTCGCTTTCTTCCTTGACTCCAGCTCCTTCTGCTGCTGTTCCACACTCTGCAGTTTCCATCGTTTACTGATCTGAAATTAGTGAGACAATTTGGTTAAAATTGTGCTTTTAGTGTTCATTTTTTGGATCTTTTCGCTGTACCTCGAAAATCTTTGAAGAAGGGTCAAACTTTGCATTCTCACTGATATGCACGCCATTAGAAGGCAGGTACTGGAATCACAAAAAAACAAGTAAATATTTTGGGTCTGTTTAATTACATTAGAAACAATTCTGGAGGGTGAGTGGATAGTTAACGCTTACCATCCTGAAAGGGTTTTCAAAAGACTCAATGATTTGCCTGGCTTTGTGTTGAGCCACAGAAAGAGAATCTTCGCATTCTTTTGCTTCTGGCTCCTTTACAAGAAACACAAAATATCAAATCAGGTGCAGTGCCTTCATACTAAACCATTTACAGTAAACCTTATTGTTACCTCAAACATTGAGATTTTGGCAGTTGACACAAGGCTGCTTATTTCTTCAACATCTGCATCAGACTTGTGGTCATCAGAGAAGAGCACTCCTTGTTTAACAGGCAGTTCTGAGGGTGAAAAGTCTTTAATAAAGACTTAAGTCATCACTACACAAGCAAAAGTATTTATTGAAAAAAGGTTTACTTTTCTATGCAATAGATACCAAGAGTAGCAAAATATGTTAAAATTGGAATATTAATGCTTTGTGATATGCATGTGGTGATACATGTACTATGTATATTTTATTGTATGGCACTGTTAAGTACCTGTAGCTTATTAAGTATTTGGGACGTAAAAGCCCAATGACTTAATAGGCCTGTCACGAAAATCATTAAATCAGTCAAATGGCACAATAAATAAAAACAAACTCGATAATTTTGCCGGCCTCAATGAATTGACATGTGCATATGTATTTGTTAGCGCTAGTGCAGGGGTCACCAACGTGGTGCCCGCGGGCATCAGGTAGCCCCTCACGACCACATGAGGCGCCTGCAAGCCTGCTTTTCATTCAGGTTTTCAGTTAATAATGAAAGAACAGTAGAAAGAAATGCATTTTGAAATACAAAATGTGAGTTGTGGACACCAATGTTGTTAATGTTCTGGTAAAACAAGCATATTCGCTTTGTTTGGGTTTAAAATAAGCTCTGAAAAGAAAAATGTTCCAAAAATGAGTAGCTCTTGGCCATTTTCATTTTGTAAAAGTAGCTCTCACAAGGAAAAACGTTGGTGACCCCTGCGCTAGCGAGTGTACACACAGAGTGCTGCAAGTGAGTGTCGTGAAGAGCAACAAGCAAGCAAACGCAATTGTGTGATTCTCCTGAAACGGGTACCAGTGAATGAGAGTATTCACAGTCGTAGCAGCAACACAGAGTCATGACACACAGACTACAGTGATTTGAAGCCATGGCCTTGTGAAAATATACTGCAAAAATATTGAAAAGAGGGGAAACAGTGTGGAATGCTTTCTTTGTGCCTGTTGTGTGTAAAACATAATCTGATGTCAATTTCAGCCTGTTTTCACGTCATTTTGTGACATGAAAAAGCTTGTGACAAAGACAATTAAATAAACAATACAAAAACAATGGCACTTGTGTTTCAGTTGCAGTGATTCCCAAAGTATAACCCCTCATTGTGCATTTTGCTGCATAAAAAACATGTACCATGTACTTTGACCAAACTCCGACAAAACGTTACACTTCATTAAACGTAAACAGCCTATTCCACATAATGTTGCTAAAAGTGAATCAAGGAAGTGTATATGCAAATGTGAGACAATAACCAAAGTGACACTGATTACAAATCTGAAATTTTATAATTCATTGTGATTTTTATGTAAGTGCATTTTATTTTCATTTGGGTGTTTTTGAATTTATTTGTTTATTTTATTATGTTGTTTATTTAAAAGCTCTTGACATTTCCATTACAATGTTAAACACACTTGAGAAATTAAAGTTTATTGCTTTTGATACGTTGTACTTGCATTATTATGCCCTATATTACAGTATCATTACATTAATGAAAAAACAGTCTCAAAATAATCTTGACAATAATACTGTTTATCGGCAATAATTTGTAGGCCAATTATCTTCCAGCAAAATTTGTTATTGTGACAGGCCTATCAGTTATTGAAGTTGCAAATTAGTGGCAGCTATGAACACAATCACATCACTCTCTTAGAGTTGTTAAATTTTGTACTTATGAAGCTGTAAGTTTGTGGGGTTTTTTTAACTCCCAGGGGAAATGCTTTTTAAGAAAACATGCAAGTACCTATTGAACAAATATACTCGCAGTATGAAGCTTACCATCAGTAGAAAAGTGACGGCTGTTGCTCTCAGGGACCCGAGATGTATCATGTGGACCAAACAATGTAACCTCAGGCTACAAAAAAATTAACATAATCATACTCACTCCAAATGCTCAGTGTCTACAACTCATTGAGTGACAAGTTTCTCACCTTTTTGATCGGTGTGAGCCCTTTTGTTTTTTGCACAGCAACCTCAGCCTGAGAGCAGAAAATCAAAGCAATGATAAACTGCACAATACCTCAAGCGAGAGATCGTTTCTTACCTTGAGGAGAGGCATTTCTCGAGCCTCCTGCACTAACAAATGGAGCTCATTGACCTGCTGCCTCACCAATGGGGGGACCGGGTTACAGCAGGCAATGATGCCCTGAGGCTCTCTGAGTGGATAAAAAAAAAAGACAAAATACACTATCCTTAGTTTATGAATAAAACACAAAAGTTGGATACGGAGTGGTGAGAATTGACTCAAATAGATGAATCATCATGTGGGCGATTGAATCAACTTACTTTGGCAGCTCCTCAGATATTTTGCTCATCATGTGAGTGGGCAGGATGTAGCTAAAATAAATAAATAAAACAAATCATACAATACTCTGAGATTGTCACTGAAAATGAAGGCTGTGGAAACCCGGCTGAAATAGTTCACATCCATTCATCCAAACACCCTACCCGGTGCTTTCATCTTCCTGTCGAGCCAGCTTGTCCCTCCAGGCGAACAGCAGTCTGAAGGCAGTCAGCTGCTGGGTGTTAAAAGACTTCTTCTGCTTCCTCTGCACCTCCAGATACGACTCCTCTGTGAATATTGGCTTTGCATATTTCTGTGTGGGAGGAGACACAGGGGCATACGGTGGAAATTGTGAGAAATGTCAGAAAATGCTAGTGGAATTGTAAAATATGAAAGGGATAGAAGAGAAGAACATCATTTGAATGGAGCAAGAGCAAAGAAAAGGATGTAGGGGTGTCATTTCAATCTCTTTGGAGAAAATGAATTTGTGCAAACCTTGAGGGAAACATCTTTGCTTTTGTTCCAGACAGACTGTAGCAGACCAGGCTGACCGTGGTTGAATTCCAACAGCTGTGCCCTTACGCAGTCATAGATGTAAAGGAGATAGTGGGTGTCGCTGCGAGCATACAGCGACATCTCATCTGGCAAGGGCCTGTGGAGGTAAATTATCAGGTCAATCTTACCGGAATTTCTTGATACAGTACCTCTGTCCAACATCACCATTCATGTTGTCACTTATTCGGTGTTTTGTCATTTTTAAATACACACATACACATAAAAGGTATACCCTGTTATACATGAAAGGTATTCTTAAAATTACATCTATTGTGATCTGGCGCTATATGGAAAATAAAAATTTAATTCAATTACCAACGGTTTTATGATGATGGCAGTTTAACTTTGGAACAGATTTTTTTTTTTTTATGTAAAAATGGCAAATTGGTCTTTATGGAAACAATACAGGTCAAGGTATTTTGTTCAGGCTTTAAATTTCCCCTGAAATAAAAAATCCAACTATAAATACCGGATCCTCCAGTCGGCAAGCTGGTAGCGTTTGTCTGAATCCACGCTGCAGAAGTGCTTGAGCAGGTGGTCGAGCGAATGTCTGGCCAGGTTTAACGCTCGACTGGCCTGGTGCGTGTCAAACAGATTGACCACATACAAGCCAAAGTCTCTCTGGAGCCACTCGATGTCTGAATCTGCGCCATGAAACACCTGACAGCCGTAGAGAAAATATAAACATCAGAACATAATCACTTGGCAAAATAATTCCATAGAATATCCTGCTGACAGTAACTCCTAAACCCCCCATCAACGACTAACAACTACTAAATCACTACAGATTAGAGAAACTAGTTAGTAGATCAGTTGCATTACTTTGACTATAGAATGGTTTGTGAAGGCCTCGTTGAGGATGTACATCTCACTGCGGAGCTCCAAGGTGTCAATAATGAAGTCCTCGTCTCTGGTGGAGATCTGCATCAGACACGTGACTCCCAGGAAGCTCCTGTAGGAATGGTGCTGTCATGGAGATCAGGATCAGTGAGCTGCTCTGCTCGAGCACACTAAATGACATCATATGCATGACACATAATTGTGTATGTACCTCAAGGTCCACCGCAAATTCAGACACCTCGATCAGCTTCTCATTCAAAGCCACCAGATCCTCCAGTGTGTCAATAAAGGCGCAGCTTGTCTCTTCTATTGGTTTGTACATCTACAATGAATCCACAAAAGATAGCCCTAGATGAGGCTACATTCACAGTAAAATAAGCCTACATGCATATAAATATTTCTTAAAGCTAGGGTTGTCAAAGTTAACACGTTAATAACTTCTTAACAGAAATTTCCTTTAATGGCATAATTTTTTTTGACACGTGATTTATGTGCACATGCCCTGTTCGACCTTCGGCCCACACCGTAGTTTGACGAAAGGCAGCGGTGCGCCACAAACGGGTACAAATATTGAGTAGAAATTGACAAAGAAAAGGGTATTTGAATGGTAATTTTTTTTAAATGGTAAGCATAAGAGTGCCCTAACTAACTAGTGGTTTTTTTTAGATGCAAAGATTTTTTGCTTTAAACTGCGAGCTAAAGTTTGGGTTACAAGCTGCTAGTTACGGCGGGCATAGCCGAGAAGAGCTATTTGGGGGCTTGTGACAAACAACATTAACTCTCATCTGCGTTAGCATCGCGCTAGCTGGTCACCGGGAAAGATTTCCAAAACGCATGTAACATTTCTGATTTCTAACTATATATTATTTTATGGCCCATATTTCCAAAACTTGCATCCCTTTACAAAAAAAATATATGCAGTTATGTACAAATTTCATTTTTAATTTTTGTGCGTGTTTTTTTTTTTTTTTTTTAAATCATTGTACTGAATGTTTCCCACGGTGTTTGGGGACCCATGCCTTACAGAATGCTTGGTGATATGATGTGATCGTTTACACATTTGAAAATACTGTAAGCATAATAATTTTATACGCCTGGCTTCTTAATTTTATAATGTAACATTAAATGTCTACATTAACAAATGTAATCGTTGAATCATATCGTTTGTGTACTGTATGAAATTGTTCTGCTTTCAAAACATATAGTTGTTGAATCGTATCTTAACTCGTGTATCCAAGTGCATATGGAAGCGTTTACTACAAAGAGGTTTACATCCTTATTATAGATAAAAACTAAAAGATTATGAGTTAACTATACACACATGTGATTGTGATTAAAAATTTTAAATCGATTGACAGCCCTACTTAAAAATACAATTAAAAAAATAAAAATAAGTTTCTGTGTGGACGAGGCTTTTGCATTGTACCTGTGGCTCCGGCTTGGACAAAAGGTTTCCTGGTACCGTAAGATGATCCAGTTCATATTGGTATGGGTGTGCAAACCTATAGAGAGCAAAATTTTAGACTTAAAATAAAAATCCATCCATCTATTTTCTTCTGCTTATCCAAGTCTGGGTCACTAGGGCAGCTGTCTCAGTAGGAAAGCCTCGACACCTCTTGCAGTTCCACCAGGGGACACCAAGGTCTTCCCAGGCCAGCTGTGAGACAATCACTCCAGCATGTCCTAGGTCTACCCTCGGGCCTCCTCCTGACTGGCCACAGGCCACCCAGACTAGATGCTCGAGCTACCTCAACTGACTCCTTTCAATATGAAGGAGTAGCGGGTGTACTCTGAGCTTTTCCTGGATGACTGAGCTCCTCATCCTATCTTTTAGTGTGAGTGTAGCCACCCTACAGAGGAAACTCACTTTGGCCGCTTGTATCACCATATATTTCACTTTCAGTCACTTTTAAAAAAAATAAACATAAAAAGGAAAAAACAAACATGACAGGATGGCTCAGTCTTACATGTCTTCTACATGTTCTTGAGTTCTCTGCTGGTGAATGAAGTCTGCCAGTGCTGCTGGGATGTCAAGATCTTCTGGTCTCTCTTTACGGATTTGTTTGTCGGTGAAATCTACACTCAGGGGAGTAGGGAGAGGAAATTAATGTTACACTTGTAAAAATAAATGTGAATTTGAATCGTTGTTGATTCAACATTGACATTATCTTACAAGAGGGAAGAGGTTTCAGTGCATTAGGCTTGATGAAGATCTTGGGAATAAACGGCGTGTTGCTGTTGTCAACTTTTTCTTTGAATTTCAGTTGAGGCCGTGGAATATTCTTTGCGTGGAGCAGCCTGAAAGTCTCGGCACGACTGCCAGAGCTCGAACCCTGATCAACACACACCGTGTTTCAGCTAAGGTGAGCATTAAAAGGCATTTATCCTGACTACGACTTTCACATCAACCAACCTTGCGATTCCAGCTGGAAACGACAATCTTAGGAGGCTGAAAGCCAGCTGGCATGACAGGCTGTTGGCTCCTGTTCACGCCATCAGCCTCATCCAGAAGAATCCCCTGATGAAGTGGACGCAAGAACTTACTTGGTTTGCATTTCATGAAGCAATTAGCATAACATGAAACATACCACTTTCTCTAGGATGACATCATTGGAGTCCACAACCAAGTCAAACCTTTCCTCCAGGCCAGTGATCTTGTCCTGGTCTCTCATGCGAGATCGGCAACTGTGATGTTGCATTATCTGACTCATGCTAATACAGAAACACAGAGGAACGTGTCAGGATATTTATCAAGCTGACACATTTTTAGATACAAAAATAGTAATTTACCTAAATTCTTCTATTTCTGTTTAGTAGCTGTCTGGGCAGCCTCAATTTTGCATTGAGTTACAAAAAGCATCATTAAGATAGGAGCTCACCAGAACAAAAGCTTATCTCCTTGAACTTCACAGAATTCCTGGAAACCGGGGAAACTGCGATAGAAATCAAAATCGTCTCCACCTTGAGGCAAGCCGGCAGATGCTTTGGTGGCTGACAATACTGAACCCAATCCATACTGCACAGAGGAGACATTGGCCACATGAAAATATATACTATATATACACATTGCACTTTAGACAGTAATGTGTGACATTTTTGCAGGATCTTGAAAATAAAAGGGTTCTTATTCTACAGTGACACGAGGCAGCCACAATAACCACTGCAATGACGTACAAATCATTTAATCGTTAATCAGTTAATCCATTATTAATCAAATCCGACATATTTGGGTTTGATTTACGTTAATGTCGTGATCTTTTTTATAGCAGTTAGACAGTAATAGGGCTACCTACTAGATATAAACAACAATTAGCTAACTGTGTCAGTGATACTGAAAGCAGAGTGAGCTAGTGTACGTCCACGTTGCTAGGCTAGTTCTACTATATTTCAAAACTCCACTTACTTTAACAAAAGCATCGACGTCTTTGTAACCGGGACAGAAATCTGGAGCTTCCTCGTCTTGGGCGTCAGGATTAGAGTCTTGCTGGCGACTAGTAGACGTTTTATTTTTCTTTAGAGAATCCATCGCCCGGTTATATTGTATACATGTGAGCAGAGATACGACTACTTTCACGTTGTCTTCTTCTGCGCTGCTTAGATTGGTACTCATGTAGCACCAGTGCCATCTAACGACCCGGAGTGCAGTGGCAGCTAAACGAAACGGCAGCTCACTTTATAGTCTTGAAATTGTAATACCTTGTATGTAGGTATAGTTAATATAATAATCACTCGTCTATATTATGTGACGTTTTAGTTGAATTACAGACACTTGACAAGCACATACTCACACACAGCACATGTTTTCTCCCTGCCTTTGCAAATGCAGTTGGCACTGCTGCAGACACAGCTTACATTGCAATGCTGCACCAATATGGTCGACCCACAGGGAGGCAGTGTTGATTTTTGCTCTCTGCTGCTATTTGCTCACAGTAGCGTCACTGTTAAATTAGACTATGCGTCTCGGCCAATGCTCCTAGAATGCGATTCAGCATTACATGCACATACTAAATGGAGTCCTCTCACTATGTGCACAAGGTACAATTTTCTGCTGTCTGCAGTCCAGAAGAAAGTTGCAGATTCCTGGTGCGTGGATGCAAGTGGTCAATACAAAGAGGTGAAGGGCCATTGCTGAAGTATCGACACCCCCAGCTCATTATGGATGATCTGTGGTGTGTGGGGAGAAACCTCACTTTTCCTCACTTCCCTTTGTCATTGATCTCTTCACAGCTTCCTCGTCTTATTATCTTAAAAGCATCTCTGCAACACTGGTTCGATCAATATTTCACAGTAGCTTTCTGTGTCATTGTGTTGTTTTAGCGGAAAGTATGTGGACTTCAGCACATCTACGCTCTGTTGAAGCTCTCCACTTGCAAGGCTGTCAGTTAAGACCCAACAGTAGAGTGACAAGCTGTTAGGCTGGTGGTTTGCGGTACAGTTTACCACATACATTTGACAAAAGCAACTCACAACCTTTTGAGGGCAAAGAAATGGATTATTCTTAAACAGCCAAAGTCAAGTCAGTGGCCGGACTCAAGCCAGTAGAGCAGATCTATTTACCGTAAATGGTTTCCAACTGTCCCTTGAAAAACGGAATTGTCCCATATGTATACTAAAGAATGTAAATGCAACACTTTTTGCTCCCATTTTTCATGAGCTGAACTCAAGGATCTAAAACCTTTTCTATGTACACAAAAGGCTCTCTCAAATATTGTTCACAAATCTGATTAAATCTGTGTTAGTGAGCATTCATAATCAGTGATGCTGGTAACTCGTTACTTAGTGACTTACTTAGTACATATGTACTTAGAACATTTTCAGCAACGAGTAATCTAAAGCATTGCTATTTCCAAACCAGTAATTGAATTACAGTTACTTACCGTATTCAAGTCACTGTGCGTTACTATGTTTGACATTGTCTTTAGTAAAAAGATACAGGTATACTGTATTTGCTTTCTTCTTTGCATCTCAGAGTGACGTCATGCATGCGGCAAGTCTCGTTTTCAGCATGAGGACAACTCAGGTGTAAAGTAGGAAGCAAAACAATGGAGGGAGGAGAGAGATGGCCATTTTCTAGCAGGACATACAGCCATTATTTTGAAAGCCTATTCCCTAACTCTCAAAGGTACCAGTGCCCTTGAACGCATCATCACATGAACAGAGCACCTCATTGATCCTGTTCTGACACAAAAAAAGGAGACAGAAACAGTGTTTTTCATTGTTCTGTGTGCATTATATGAACAAATAAGTGAGTTTATGTAAATATTTATTTGACATAAGTTAGCCTGTGGAAGAGTTTGTTCGCCACTTCCGCCGGAAGTCTTCTAAACCAGTATTTACGTGTGCGTGGTGAGTGTGATTTATTTTACTTATTTTTTTAGGGCTGTCAATTGATTAAAATATTTAACTGCGATTAATCTAATTTTGTACACACAAACCCTCTTTTACACACAGTATCACACTTTTCTTGGTCTCGCGACTTCAATGACATGGAAGTATGACACCGCGGGTCTTGCAACATGCAACTTTTATCCTGTCATCTTTGGCAGAATCTTTGTCCATTTCTGGTCATAATTTGTTACCGCGTGTGGCTCCACATCAACTGCCACACTGCCGCGTTTCCTGAAACTACGGTGCGGGCCGAGGGTCAAACAGGAAATTTCCATTAACGTGTTATTAGCCTCGCTGAAAAGTCTATTCCAGAGTGCTGGAGAGAAAGGTACGGCCATTAGTCGAACCTCAGCTAGAGCAGGTGTGATGTGGTTTTTGTCCTGGTTGCGGAGCACTGGGCCAGCTCTACACCCAAGGGTACTGGAGGGTACATGGGAGTTTGTCAAACGAGTCTTTGCAAACTTTGCTTTGTGGACTTAGAAAAGTTATTCGACCGTGTCCTGCACGATATCCTGTGGGTGGTGCTCCTGGAGTACGGGATTAGGGCACGCTACTACGTGCCATTTGGTCCGTGTACAACCAGAGCAGGAGTCTGGTTCGCATTGCCAGCAGTAAGCCGAGCCGGTTCCTGGTGATTGCTGGCCTCTTTGTCACAGATTGTGTTCAGAATTTTTATGGACAGCATTTCTGTGTGCAGCTAAGGCATCTAGGGGGTCCAGTGTGGGGGTCTCAGGATCTCGTCTCTGCTGTTCGCAGACAGTGTGGTCCTGATGGCCTCATTGGGCTGTGACCTTCTGCGTTTACTTGGGCAGTTTGCAGATGAGTGTGACGCTTCTGGGATGAGACTCAGCACTTCCAAATCCGAGACCAAGGTTCTCAGTTGGAAAAGGGTGGATTGGGAGTGAGGTCTTGCCCCAGGTAAGGAGTTCACATACTCGGGGTATTGTTCAGGGAAGGTTGGAGCGTGAGGTCGACAGGTGGATCGGCACAGCATGCAAAAATGTGCTCGTTGTACCACATGTTGTGCTGAAAAAAGAGCTCTCAATTTACCAGTTTATCTACCTGTAGGGGGGCTGGACTCATCTTAAGAAATACGGTGAGGAGCTCAGTCATCCAGGAGGGGCTCAGAATAGAGCCGCTGCTCCTTCACATCGAGAGGAGCCAGTTGAGGAGGCCTAACAGGTTAGCTCGCTAGTTTGCCAGTTTGTTAGCTGCCTTGAGTCCATGCAGCATAAGAGCTGCGCAATGTGGTGTAAACAATGAATAATAGCAGTGTAAAGGTGACTATAGGGGTGTTATTTCATGTCTACAGGGCTCTAATAATGTTAAAATTATATTTAGAAATATTTAGAATTATATTTAGAAAGTCACAAACAGGTTTTCTATGCCCGAAGAACGAAAATATTCCATTAATTAACACTGAATCCTATTTTGCCGTCATTTATTAATTCATTTATCGCAGTCGGGCCTGGTACCAATTAGCCGCTATAAACCAGGGACAACTGTATTCGTATTACTCCAAAACATCTCATTAAATTCAGGTTTGAGTCACCTAGTGTAAAAAATTAGGTCAACTAAGTGTCCCTTATATATTTTTCATGGAGACGGCAATCCCACCTGTGGGTCAAGTGTAGCCCATGAATGACAGACCGCCCCACAAAACTTAATTTTTTTTTTTTTGTAAATAACTTCATCAAATTCTAAGCAAAATCAATTTCTGAAAGGGCTATTATTGTATGAAAAAATAATAAACAGTTAGAAATTCCACAGTTTTTATGTTTATGTTGTGTTGTTTCATTGTGTTTCAAAGAGTGGTGATCCGGTCCACTTTGTTTGGTGGTCCTTGAACGCATCACAGTTGTTTGCTCCTGCTGATGGTCTCCTACAGTGCAGATACACTTATACAGTGGTACCTCGGTTAGCTCGTTTTTTGTTAACATCCAAAATCTAGGCTAATATTTCGCTTTGGTTTGCGTTCGCCTGCCTGGTTAGCGTGCAATATGGCACGCATAACAAACTGTTGTATACAGTATGTGCTTGGTTTGTTTACGTAGCCATCTTGGATCACGCGGCCAAAACAAAGTTAGTTTACACTTTACTATGGCAGCCTGGTACATCCATGCAGGGCATCCGGAATCAATTGGCCAAACAATGGACACTCAGCGTTGATGACTCCTGTCCGTGCATTTTTTTCATTTAGTGCGATGAACTCTAAATAAGCCGCTACGAGTCCAAAGAAGGTTGCAGCAACATTCCAAAGAGGGTGAAGACCACTATTGAATTCAAGAAAGAAGTCATCACAAACTTCAAAGATGGTGTCTGTTGCTAATTTCACAAGGATGTACTGGAAGCCCTCATCAACAATAAGTACGTCCTGATAAATAACAGCATAATCAAGTGAGCTAATGTTGCGAAAGGAGTAAGGGTGTTAACAAAACAGACACCACAGACCACCGAAATGTTGAGATGTTTCAGAGGCAAGGCCGCTGCGTGTGGCGCTAACTAAGAAAGCTCCTGCAGTGAGTCTGTTGACAAATTTAAGGCAAGCACAGGCTGGTTTGAAGTTTTTTAAAAAAAAAAAGAACAGGCATACCCAGCATCGCTACGCATGACGAGGCTGCATCGGCAGACAAATGTTCCTCCGAACTCCTCCATTCCTCCTCTTTCTGGTTGTTGTTTGCCAAGGGTATCCACTGCAGGTAACATTACAGTATGTTAAATGTTCATTCCTCCATTTCAAATGACATGTTTGTGGCATTGTTTTTTGAACGTAAAACTGTGCATGTTAAAAAGTCATTAAGAGACCTCTCTGCATACACTTTTTGTGCTACGTGAGTGCAGTAAGAGTTAAAAAACGGGATTACCCTCCAAGCAAAATTTTGGTTCCAAAAAAGATTTAATTAGCGTTTTTTTTTTTTTGAAGGTTCTTAAAAAAGCGGACCACTCG
The DNA here is from genome assembly GCF_027744805.1 of Dunckerocampus dactyliophorus. Classification (NCBI taxonomy): domain Eukaryota; kingdom Metazoa; phylum Chordata; class Actinopteri; order Syngnathiformes; family Syngnathidae; genus Dunckerocampus; species Dunckerocampus dactyliophorus. Next base: position 27,872,463 of record NC_072819.1, on the reverse strand, counting down.
TGTCATATGTGGCCTCTCTGACTAGCGTTCTCGTCATTGTCTCTGCACCTAACAGTATGTGTTACATGTGATGCTGCAGTCAAAAGCATTAGAATTCATGTGATGAATTCCCTCATAATATGACAACAATTTATAGATGAACAACACATTTAAGTTAATGTGCTTTTTTCCCATCCACTGAATAGAACATTGCAGCTGCCATTTAATCTCATTTGTATGCTTTTTCATAATATTTTGCACTTTATCGCTTCGGTGACACGCCAAGGTGTCATTTATATTCCACCTGCAGTAAAAGACAATAAAGCTGCTGATGATGAAAATGACTCTGCCACGTTGTATGTGTCGCTGTATAAAAAATGCTCAAGAATTGTCAGTTGATTTTGTGTGTTTTTATTAACTTCCTTGTTTAGAAAACAGAAATACACCAAACAATATCATACATGCACAGCTTCAGCATATCAACATCAGCTGATGACTTTTCAATGTGAAAATGCTACTGAAACAATCTCACAGAGATCACCTGCATGTCAAAAATACAGAAAAAGAGTGAACAGAAAGGCCAAGCGTTGTCATGTTGGGCTTGTTTTTGAGGAGGGGTTGCAACTTGTCCTATTGTAACCAATTTTGAGTCTCTAATCTTCAAAATAGTCATAAAATGAGACATCTGCATTGGCATAAAAAGACAACACACGCATCATTATCAAGTGTGCGCTGGCCGACTACCTTGCTTGCAGTCGCAGCTCGCATTGAAAGACAGTGTTTGATGGCATCGGCTAAGAAACGTTACTTTCTGCTCATGTATTTTCCAATGCCTACAGTTTTCACTATTAAAAGTAGGCCAACCACAATTTGGTCTTCCAGTTGATGGACGTTTCTTCAAATCTCATCAAATATACAGAAATGTGTCACGATAATTCTTTGTTTTAAAGCAACACTTGACATTTTGTGCAGAATTCTTGACAAAAACAAAAATCTAAAACAATCAAAAGTCAGAAAAATGACACTGCAAGAGCTCAGCAGCGCTCACGCGTACAGTATTCATCAAAACATTGCCACAGCACTGCTACTTTACAAAACAAAAAGGTGGCCATTGCTTTTCTGTAACCAAAACACACTGAAAACCAGAAATGTTTCATTTTTAACTGTTAAATATAATCATAATAAAAACCTATGTAAACCTCCTATGTAAACATTGGTTAGATTCATAAATGACATTCCTTGATGTAATAATGTACACACATGGACAGCATAGAAAGCTACAAAAACAGCAAACGTGTTGTACTTGTTGTTGACTGAGAAACCTCCGTGTAGTTAAATTTTGGTTTCTTTCAGCTCAATAATCTACAAGACGCAAGCTGTCTAGGAAACACTTGCACAGCCCAAAATTGATCATGTTCTGTCCACATTTTTATTCAAAGGTACCCAATTATGTAAAATGTGCCTTTTGACTATGACATTATTACCGTAATATGTATCAGCCTTTTTATGAGCACCAAACGTGGGAAAAATGTACCATCTCCCTCACTTGTTTGCCCCACTTTTGAGAGAAGATGCACTCAAATGTTCAATTTTGAAGTGCCGGGTTTTCATGATATCATGATGGAAAAACTCCTTCCTCATGGACATACTGTCTCTGACCCTCCGCGAGCTAGATGATCACACCAAATGTAGAGCCCACCACCTCATGGAGAACAGCTTTGCTTCGCTTCACCTTCAATGAAAGCCTGTAGTTATGCCAACTATCTATCAGTCAGGTACAGACGTGGGAGAGCTCTAAGTCTGATCATTCAATTTTTCTCCAGCGAATAGGCTAACCTGGCATAACGTTCCTGTTCAAATGTAACATTTGCACTGTAGTTCACATAGCCATGTTTGTGTTGCTAACGTTTGTGTCCTCCTGTCCAACTCCATAATGTTACGTTGTTATATGTGATATATGACATCTATTACGTTACACACGTGCAGAGTTACAGTGTATATGTAAAAAGTGAATAAAGTGCACAATAGTGCTTCTTGGGTCGGAGACAGGGGTGGACAAACAGCTCATTAGCATTACCGCTACAAACACAAATGGCATGTTCCCATTAGGGCGTGTTACAAGCGCTTCTAAATCCCAGCATCAAGGCTAAGGCTATGGCCACACAAATACCAATATTTTAACACGCACATATTTTAACAAATATTTTTCAATGCATTTTGGCATCTCATCCACACGTAAACGTAGGTTTTTGTCTTTAAAAAGCTTTTGGAAAACCGTGAAGTGGAGATTCTCAAAAACTCCAGTGTGTGTGAATGGGCAAAACTGAGCTTTTCGGTTTGTGTCAGAAGAAATGTGACATTATCTCATGTTTTTAAACCTGATTTAACAACAGAACATGAAGTTATTGACTTTCATTTTGTGCGGCGAGGCACGCATGCGTGCGCCTCATAACACGCACGGGCGACAAAAAAAACCATGAATGTTGTCTCCTGGGCACCATGTAAGCATGTTCTCATTTTAAAGATGATGTACATCGAATAGCTCGCTATAGTGATGGACAGCTGTTATCATGTTAAATGTAAGTTACAGTAGCTGTCGTTGCCTTTGAAGGCTTTTGATTGGCCAAAATGTGAATGACAGCCAGTGAATGTGTTTTGATGTGGACAGGCATTTTTTTTCCAACTCTGTTTAAGAGGATGGACATTTTTTGTTAACACCGCAGTGGATGAAATGTGCGTTTTTGAAAATATCCGTGTTTGTGTGGACAAAATTTTGGACAAAACTTTCAATACACTAGTTTGCGACCTCTGACTCTTCTTTAAAACTGTTGAAAAATTCTACAAAATGGGATCTTTAAAGTTATCTTCATTTTTTTAATGTGTTAAAAGATACCCCCCCCCCAACAAAGAAAATCACTTAACATTTGGCCATGGTATGGAAAATATCTTCATTGTATGAATGTTTATGGCATTATCTTGACATATTACTTTCTAAACCATAAGTGATACAGTAAGTTAACACTATAAGTACTGTGTTCAATCACTTGCCTTCAGGCACGCTGTCATTATTGAAGATGTTTTAATGTCTGCTAAATAATGGCTACTATCTGGCTTTCCATTCATCAAGTCAGACAGTTGTCATACAGCTGATTTACCCTCTGAAGCTAAAAATTTTATTTAAAATACTATGAAGTCATGATTGAGCGAGTGCGGTGCTTTGCTTCGATACAACAAAGAATGACGACAGATACCACACGGAAAGAAGCCAATCCAACTGACAACCACGGACAGATTCACAAAGTGATAAACACAGCTGAACATACATTGTTGCCAAACAAGCTGGTGGTGAGATTTCAATGATCAGACTGGCACATTGGGCAGCACTTAAAACTCCTGTGTGTGTCGCTCTGCAACTGTGTACCCCAGGTGGATTTTATTATTGATTAATCTGTGGAGTGTACGTCTTATTAATTGGTCGAAAATGTCAGGAAATAGAATAGAGAAAGCTCATCGCAGTAGTCCCACAACTCAAAGTGCCATTTTCTCAAGTTGCTTTGGCAATCTACAGTCAAAATTCTGAGATAATGACTCTCTGCTATTATAGCTGTGGTCGAGAACTTTCATGCTTGGAAAAGTTTGATTTTATAATTGGGTAAAGTGCGAAATGTAGCCTTTCGTTGTATCTGCTCTTTAATGTGTTCTTATATGTTGCCCAAAAACGGTAGCAGAAGCCATTCTAAGATACGGTATTTCAGTGGTTCTCAACTGGTTCGGCTGCGGCACCTACCATCAATGACTCGTGGTGACCCCAACTGAAGGAAGTTTCAACTCAAACTTCTCATATATCTTATATTTTAAGGGACTGTTTTCAACACAATATGAGCTGCAACGTTGAGAAGCTGTCTCTTTATGGCGTGCTCTTCTCCAGCAGATATCTGCAGCTGCGTGTCGGATGGACAGCACGATGAGTCCCCACTCGATGTCCTTCCTCTCCTGCTAAAGCGTGACAAAGTCGCCCAGAAACTTCCCTTGCACCTCACGGTGGGGTAGAAAGCGAAAAGCGCAGGCAAGAACGTGCGGTGCATTCACAGACATTGGGTCGTTGCTTTATTTTAAATGTTTTTACCAGGCAAAGCCCGCGACCCACTGAAAACGGCTCCGCGACCCACCAGTTGAAAACCACTGCTGTATATAACTACATGACTTGTCGAGCATGAAAAATACAAGTGAAAACTAAGGTGTGTTTTACCTTAGTTTTCACTTGTATTTTTCATGTGGTTGTTCTTGATGTGTTCTCACAAGAATTGAACTGACTAGCAAGTTGTACTAAAAGGTCAGCACTGATTTCCACTTATAAATAGGAGATTTTCCAGGGTGATCACCCAGTGAAAAACATTACCATATTTTTATTGGAGGCTATATTAAGTACATAATAATATACAAAAATATTAGGTTTACCACCCCTTCTGTTTTTGGTGAAATTCCTTTTGTACAAAATCATACTTCATTTTTTAAAACTACAACTCTTACACAAAAGCTTGGTTATGATATGCTAATACAGTCGTCCCTCGTTTATCGCGGTTAATTGGTTCCAGACCCGACCGCGATAAGTGAAGCAGGATTCAATATAAATAAATTGAATATTTCCGTAGTTACTTTATTTATATGTTTTTTTTACCATTATTAGAGCACTGTAGACAAGTAGACACCTTTACACTCCTATTATTCTTTGTTTACAACACATTGCTCAACTGTAATTAATGCGCAGGCTACGGGATCACTGCAGGGACACAAGAGACGGCCACCGCCAGCATCGCAAGCTACCGAGCTAACTAATAAGGCTCTCCAATTTTAATTATTCTAACCTTATCAAAGTGTTTCAAACGGAGTGGGGAAGAAGGACAAAGTAAGAAGCCAAATCCTTACCACTTCCACACAGAATGGGAGGGGAACTATGTCATGTTAGACATGCCATGGCTGACTGCATGCAAAATCTCTAGTCTACTGCCATGTAACTGACGCCTAGTGGCCTATTCTGGCCACAGAAACAACAATTTATCACCATGACAACCAATACATGACAGTCTTGTCACTGGGAGAAGTTTTAAGTGCTGCCAATGTTCATTCGACTAATAGTAGTCCATAGTTAACCACGAAACAGAGGTCATTTACTAATTAATAATTTTTTGAAAAAACGTGATCTTCAGAACGATATTGAAACAATAATGATGATGTAGCGAGGGACAACTGTAGTATGGTAATAATTGTGTGATAAATGGCTAAAAAGGTAATGCATAATGTCCAATCACTACAAATGACAACTAATAACAATACCTGTTTTGGAACTTGTCCATATCCCACTGAAAGCCCTCAGGGGCAAATCACAAGGAAATTGCGCAAATCCACCAAATATAGCAACACCAAAATGGCCCACTACCTGTTTGTTTTACAGCATAGCTTCTTTGTAGATTTCCGTGCATTGCCATGACGAACATGAGTACTGGATTTTGTGTATTAGTCACACTAGTGGTGGGTGCTAATGACTATCCAGGGGGCACTAATGAGCGGGACACCTAAAATACGTACATTTTCACCAGAATACATGTGCTTGCTAAATTTGATGAGATTTTGAGTAGCTGCCTGAATAATAACAAAAAGAAGAAACAAAGCAATTCCAAGAGGGTTGTGAATTTATGTGGAAAGATTAATCAAATGAGTTTTGGGCCAAACAGGAAAGGGAAACCTGAAGACTAATAATAATGTTGGTAAATGGAAGACATTCAATAGGCAATGATACTTCCTTATTTATAAATGGAATATTTTCGTAGTTGTTTACAACCTTCTAAATAACTTTTTTTAAACATTACAGCCCTACAGACATGAAATAACACTTCTATAATGACCTTTACACCCGTATTACCCAATATAGCAGACATAATAGCAGAAAATAAGCCATATTAGACATAAATAAGACATAACATAGACTCACACATTAACATTGGGAGAGATCCTTGCAGTGTACTTGCTGCGGTGGCTATTGTCTCATCAGTGTAACATTACTGACGCCTAATGAGCAGTGTAGAATACTACATATCATGTCTTTGAATGGTCTATGTGTGCCCTGCGATTGACTGGCGACCAGTCCAGGGTGTACCCCGCCTCTTGCCTGAAGTCAGCTGGGATAGGCTCCAGCATACAACCACAACCCTAGTGAGGATAAGCAGCATAGACAATGTATGGATGGTCTCTGAGTGAGTCTTCTGAATGCCTTATATTTTTTTATTTTTGTTCATTTAGCTATTTTTATGCTTAAAAATTCCTAATTTTTAGGCCAAATTTGCTTAAATATGCATATTTGATTAATTGATGTATTCATTAGTTTATTTTTAAAAGCTGTGATAAAATGAAGCCACGAAATTTGAACCATGAAGTGGCAAGGGATGACTATACTTCTACTGTAGACACTGAATTATGGAATATTCAAGTGATAACGCTCAAAACTAACACATGACATAATAATTATTTTGTTATTATATGTTAATGTTCCAAGTTGCACATTTTTAATCTGATGGTACTTTATACAGCATGGGAAAATGATATCCTCTAAATATGACCTCATCTCGTATTGATCCTCACACAGCAAACTAAATAAATAAGTCTGATTGTTTTAGCACCGGCATGGTATGTGTGCACCTCTCTGTCAGCAGTTCTGCTGCAGATCCAAGCTATGTAAATCCAATCCATCAGTCTGCAGGAAATCGCAATGACGGCTCTGAAGCATTAAAACCTTGAGGAGCCCTCAAGCTAAACGGAGCACTCCATAATCAAATCATACGGAGTAAATTGACTTTTATGAGTTTCAATGTGGGACAGGACCACCAACAAGCAAGTAAAGATGAAGATGGCTGTAAGTAGAAGTATCGTTCTCTTCTGTCTATAAGCTTGAAAGGCACAAGCGCATGTGAAGGATTGTGTTCCTGCTTGCCAATTCAGACGGAGGAAAGAAAAGCCCAAAACACAAAATATCGCTCTTATTGGAGGCTGTCCAATTAGTACACAAAGATGTATGGAATAAAAAGTGAGGAGCAACAACAAAAGGAAGGCCGAAACTACTGTGGCACATGAAAGGAAATAAGGCATCTGTATCATTCTAGACTAAAGACACAGAAAAGGCCGAGATGGAGTTGGACAGTGTTTCTGCTCCTCATACCCGCAAATGTGCCACAGCAAAATAGCATGTGGTCACCTCCAAAACAAACAAAAAAAGACATTATTAAAAAAACCCCAACAATACTTAAAGTTGAAAAACAGAGAAAAGTCTGTCACAATGTTGACCTGAATGCTGGTATTGCAACAGCGAGGAGCAAGCAGGGTGGCGACACGTCACCTTTAAAGCCTCTTGAGCCGCGTGCGCTCATACCTGCAGCATGCACACACACAAAAAGGGAATAAAGAGCGGTTAAAAAAATAATCCCAAATAATCACTTCTTTTCTTTAATATGACATCTCAGATATTTATTTGGAAGATACAATCAAAAATGGATAAAATGACTGAAAAATAAGACTTTCTGAGGATTTGAAGTATGTGGGCCGATACTGGCAGACTGTTAATGTGGTAAATGCACCTTTACAGTAGCAATCTGTGTTAAAAAAGGACCAGCAAACCAGTGTCAGTATGTGTTTGTCACCTAACCAATTAAAAAATATGACATCATGGAAATAGGATGGAAGGATTCGGGATTAGGGCTGTTATACAAAATGTAATTTAAAAAAATCATTAAAGTTAGAGGTCAATATCATTGTAATATTGGGGAAAAAGTTGTAATGTGTTTAGAATACATTTGTAGTGTGAAAAAAGTCTCACTACTACATTTTGTTATTTTGTTTGAGGAAAAGTTGTTATCTTACAAGAATAAATTCAGAAACTATGCTAAAATTCCCACATGCACCTAATTGCAACATTCTAAGAGCAACAGTCTCAAGAGCAGTGGTTTTCAAGTGTGAGGTAGAGTCCGATGATAAAAAAAATCGGAAAAACATTTTAAACCTTCTACACTCACTTAATCGACATGTTTAAGGCAAAAAGTTCCTTCTCAAATTCTAGTAACTCAATTTGTTAATGAAAGCCCATATAATAATAGTAATACAGGGTTTCCCCTAGGGGCTGCACGGTGGCCGAGTGGTTAGCATGTTGGCAGGAGACACAGTCAGGACATTGGAAAGATTTGAGTCTCCGTTTGGGCATCCCTGTGTGGACTTTGTATGTTCTCCCCGTGCGTGTGTGGGTTTTTTCCGTGTACTCCACTTTCCTCCCACATTCCAAAAACATGCATGTTCGGTTTATTGGGGACTCTAAATTGTCCATAGGTATGAATGTGAATGCGAACATTCGTCTATATGTATCCTGCGATTGGCTGGCGACAAGTCCAGGGTGTACCCCACCTCGGCGACCCTAGTGAGGACAAGCGTTATGAAAAATGGATGGATGGACACATGGCGGGAGCGAATTGATAATACAGCATAGGATTAAATATCATGATAGTTCAATATATCGATTTGCACACCCTTGCCATACCCCTGGTATAGGGTAAAGAGGAGAAGGGCTCTTTTATTAATAGATAAATAAAATGTTGCGTTGACAGTAATATAACATAATGTAATCTCTTTTTACTTTTTACAACCTTTTTCCCCAATATTACCACTATATTATTGTAATAGTTCAACTTTCTTCTCAAGAAAAGTATTACTTTATTCTTGTAATATTTTACTTATTGTCATAGTATTGTTTTTTTTTTCTTTTCAGTGTGTAGTACAAAGTATTTTTTGTACTCCAGTTTTTCTGTACTCCAGTGAGTGCCATTCCAGTTGAATCTGTTACCTATCTGTGATTAAAGTGCTTTCTTTCCAGTAATCCATTAAAAACCTGATCCGCACAAAACAAATGTGAAAGCCTTTGATGCTTAAGAGTTTCTTTGAACACCATTCGGGTGCCAGAGTGTTTTGCACATATACTGTTAAGATGGAGCATTCATACAGTGCAAGAAATAGACTATTTTTCAAAAATATTCCAAACAACAGCATGGACTTCTACATCTCTTAGCTGCTGTTTTCGGGGATTGAACATAAGAGTCAGTTTTAAATGCAAATGAGCATTTGGAGCTGAAGAGGAGCCCCCATGGAGTCACACAGGACAGTAATTTTATGTGATAATAGAGGAAGACAATCTGTGACAAAGATGAATTGCGCAGCATTATTCAGCCAAATATAAGCCTGTTCGAGCCCTCTGCCTGGGACGGGGACTTGAGTAACGGTGAATCAACAACACAGGATCAAATGTCCTTGTTTAAAAAAGTGTGAATTTAGTTTATTGTGAAAATGGCTCAGTAAAAAAAAAAAAGAGTAAGTTTTAGGCAAAGAAGACCTACTTAATCCTCATGTCATGCTCAGTGTAACAATATTTAAAACATTTAACACATTCTGTTTCTCGTGGGCAGATGAAAATGTTGCAGTCGATGTTTCCCTTTTATGCAAGAGCAAAGGCGGTTTTCCTTGAACCACTGAAAAAGTCTAAAGAACGTGCTTACTAAGGTGGTGGATTCGAATGGGATTTGAAGCCGGGCCCAGGCCTCCTTCACTCAGGGATTGAATGTGAATGATGTACTCGTCGTCAACCTCGGTGAGATTCAGCTCTGCTGTTGAATTAGTTGTTGTAAAGATGCTGACTTCTTTGTGTTTACTTCTCCTGTATGAGAGCTGAATGAGAGAAAAGAAGAGGTGGATGATCCCGATGAATAGCTTGATGCTTTTTGTTGGGCACATGTCATGTCAGTGTCAGTGTGTAGAGAGACTTACTTGGTAACCAGTAACTTCTGACTCGGATTCCATTGCCACCACAGGCTCCCAGTAAAGAGACAGTTGGGAGCCAATTAGTGTCCATTCAACATCAAGTGGTGGTTGGGATGGTGCTGTAACATAACATGCCAATAAAAACATTAGAGACTGTTAGAAGTGAGGAAAATCAGTTTGTTAGTGTCAGAGTGCTGAAAAACACGATGTAAGGATGTGAACTTTGAAAGAGTGTTGTCAAACTAATGATTTTCTGCTGCCAAAAGAGAAACCCAACAGTTACAGTCAATCATGATCCATAACAAATAGTTAGAGGACTTCAAAAAACCTTTAGCACTACTTATTAAAATATTTAGGTGAATTTATGGCTGTATTTGAGTCTATATGCAAAGTATAATTGACACCTGAAGTAAATTAAATTAATAAGTACATAGTAAGTAGTAGTACCTTAAAGGGATAGTTCAGATTTTTTGACATGAAGTTGTATGATATCCCCTTCAGCAGTGTAGTGCATCAATAGTGACTTTCCCCCCACTTTCCAGGGCTAATTGTCACGATAGTTTGCCGCTTATCAAAATATCATCACACTCACAAAGGTGAAGATGGTTTATTTGACACAAATAGGAATCTATTCAGCATCTGAGCATGAAGAAAAGTTGAAAGTTGAAAAAATTAACTCTAAAAAAAGCTAAATTTGAAGTAGAATGGAGGATGACCAAATCCAATGTTGTCTTAACCTTGGTGGGGACTTCAATTAGAACAACCCCACTAAGTCTCCCAAGGGATAATTCTTTGACTGGGAATGCAGTGAGTGTAGTGTGTAATTGCTTTTGTCTTCCCAGACATAGCAGAGCACATCAAAGCCTAACAAGGAAGGCCAAACAGAATACACATCACCCTCCATAGTTTGTACCTCAAGATAATCACCACTGTATACACAAAAATCAAGCCCCAGAGCAGCAGGATATCTCAAAACTTACGAGGCTTTTTTGTGGTGACATTGATTGCAGGAAGGAAGGGGCCGGTGCCTGCTGTGTTGAAGGCGCTGACAGTCAAGAAATACTGCGTGTGCCTTGTCAAGCCGCTAACCGTCACCGAGGTTTGGTTCCACGGTATTCGAACCTTGCCCATGGTCTCTGGTTTTGTGTCGTCTTCCCAGTACACCACCTACAGTATGTGACAAAGATTGACTCATAGCATTTGGACTAGAAGTGACAGCAAACTAATAGACGGCATCATCTTGTATTACAGCACAAAGTCATGATGGTTGTTTGTTTTTAATGTGTTAGCATGTGGTGTTGTTAAATTATCCCCTCCGCCGTATCCTCATCCTCACATTATGGCATTGTAACTATCCACTGAGATGTTTGATTGGGCATAACAAAACCTCTTTTTTTCCTTCTATTTTACTTCTAACAAGTCTTATTTTGGCTTAGCTCCCATCAGAAGGAAGGGCAGTTGATTAGAAAACAACTAATACACATTTTTAGGTTGGTAAACCATGAAATAAGAAAGATGCAAGTCAGATAATTTGGGTGCACAAATTTCAATTCCAGAAAGCAGAACGTTTCTTCTGAAAATTTACTTTTATGCCGCAGCAAAACCAAAATGGGATCTTTTAGAACATTTGAATTTGACAGAAATTGCATCATCATGAATTTTTTTTCTTTTTTTTTTCCCCTTGACTCTGGGAAAGACGTTTATGGCAGGAGCTCTGATGAAGATATTGGAAATTGTGACTATTTTGGTGCTTTCCTGACTACACTTCATGAGCAAAATATCAGTGCTGCTTGCTGAATCCCCCAACTTTAACTTGGATCATCGAGAGGTACAGATTCCTTGAAATAAACTAGTTACAAGTGTCGATACCTGCTAGCAAGTCAACCTAACTAGTGAACTGCTGAAGTACAAAGAGGTTGCCGAGCAACAATGCCAAACACAAAGCAAAATGATAATGGGGACTCCAGGATTTGTAAATGACTTGGATAGAAAACAACTCTAGCACTCGAAGATATCCAAGAAAATGTCAATATGTTATCAGATACCTTCGATAGATGCTTGGAAAGAATAGTGATCACTCTACCACAAATAATGGCAGCAAGTGAGAATCTGCATTCAATACCAAAGAAACATTTGACTTCATATACAACTATAAGGGCGGATATATCGATTCTGGAAACAGAAATTAAATCTGATTACAGTAGCCTCCATGAAGTCATACTGGATGTCAGTAATGGTGTCACAAACATTATGGAAGAAAATGGAGCACAGAGCAAGGCTATCAAAGCACTAAGAAAAGAAGTCAAGGAGTTGCAAGATGAAAATGCAGACTTGAGCGCTGCTCTTAAGGAGGTTAAATAGCCTAAGGAAGATATCAAGGCTCTGCAGGACGACATTAAGGAACTGTTGAATGACAATGCCGCCTTGCGCTTTGCTCTTAAGGAAGCTAAAAACCCGAAAGAAAATACAGCATTATGCAAGGATGTTAGGGTTCTGCAGGATGATATCAGGGCATCATTGGAAGACAACGCTGCCTTGCGCACTGCTCTCAAGGAGGCTATAAACGCTGTGGAAGCTGCCTTGTGTGCTGATCTTAAGGACTCTAAAGACCCCACGGAAGAAAATAGAGCATTATGCAATGATATCACCATTCTACAGGATGATATCAAGGCACTATTGAAGGACAATGCTGCCTTTCGCACCAACGTGAGGAAGAGAAAGAAGTAAAGGAGAATATCACTAAGCAAATTAAAAACTTAATTGACGAGATGGATCAGAATGCACGAATGAATGATGTGGTCCTCACAGGGCTCCAAATCACACCCAAGTCAAGAAATGTTCCTTCAATCAAGCAACAGATTGCTAACTTCCTACAATCAAAGGAGGTGGATGTAGATATCAACAGTATTGACACTTGCGTCCCACTACAGTATATGGCAGAAACAACACCACACCTGTCATCATTAAGTTCACCAACAGGGAATTCAAAACTGCACTGCTGGAACAGGGAAAGAAGCTAAGAGGCACAAACGTCTACATGAATGAGCATCTGACAAAACGCAATGCCGACATCGCCGAGAAAGCACAAGATTTGAGGAAGCAGGGAAAGATTAAAAGCACTTGGAGCACCAATGGTAAAATCCTCATCAAATCAAATGGAGGTCCAGGAGATGCAAGAGTGCTTGTTGTCCAAGACATCAGCGATCTGGATACATATTAAAGATCATATTACGATGACAATAAGCATAGTGGAGGACACACAAGACAGACCAATGCAGCCAGAAGGACCACATTCTATAGCAATAACCTCGATATAATTGTTGCAAGGGCCAGCTCAATAAAGAGGAACTCTTGTATCCAAACTCAGCATCACTCACAGTGCAACACCGAAGACGGAGGGTGTGGATATCGACGGGAGAAAGGATAGGATAATAATTTTTTTTTAAACATGTGTGTACCTCTATAATGTATATGTGTGTGTATTTATGTATGTGCATATGTATACATATGTATATATTAGCAATTGATTTGATACGAAGAGGGGGTAGGATTAAATAAGCTCTGCTTCTTCCTACTCCTTTTCAAAGTGAGATTTGTAACATGAAGCATTCAATGTAAGCTGTATACATGTTCGAAATAAATCCAACCAAAACCAGAAAAAACAAAACCAAAATTAAATAATCTATTCTTTTATTTATATAATGTGTTTTTAGCTTTATCACTGAATCAGCTATATACAAACTCAATCAGCTTTACTATTACACATTCTTATCCTTTTTTTTCTTATAACAAAATGGCTACCTGTACATGTTAAACACAGAAAGTTAACAAACTACAGTATCTATAATTGCTGGGTTGCAACCAAATGACCTCATTTCCAGTGAGCCGATGGGAGTCAAACAATGAATATGACCACATACACACTCAGTATGTTTGTACAATGTTAGGCAGATTAAAGCAAATAACGGTGCATGTCGTTGCAATGAGTTGCTCCAATTGCGTGAGTGTACATGGTGTGTTGCATGAAGACATGAAAAAAAAACAAGGTGATCCAACAGCCGGGAAAGATTATCTTCCTCATCAGGCATATTGAATGTAGCAAATGAAAATGATGCTTCTAATATGTCTACCTGGGTTCTTCTTACACCAAGTCAGTCTACATGAACACATTGTTGCATGTGTCCTTCATCGTTGCGCTGTGCCCCAAATGGGTGTTAATTTAATTATTAATTTGATGTAAACAACGCAATCGCAACCGTGCTAAGTTGCTTCCCAGTAGCCAACAGTTGACACGATACTAGATTGTATGTGTTTGCCAGAACACCGGATTATTTCTAAAAATATTTGTTTTAAACAGATGAAAGTGTGTGTTCTCATAGTCTCGTGATGAGTACAAACGTCCCCCCCATCACAACAATACTATCTGTCTAGGTGTAACGAAATTAACTTTTTTCATCATGATTTTATTCAAAACTATCAGACCCAATCCGATTATATTTTCCATGAATAATAATAATGGAAAACCTTTCCGTGGGTAACCAGTGTTATTTGTGTTGCGGTGTGATGGCCCTTCTTGTGATCCTGACAGGAGATCTTGCATGGCGTTGTGGCCGCTGTATTGACTATGTTACCCTGTAATTAACAGCCACCGTTTAAAGGCGTGCAGTCAGGCAGTTTTCTTTTGTTCTGGTGAACACAGACTGTCAAGTTTTCCCTTTTGCAATAGCACAAAGCGCTATATACCGTATATTCCGGTGTATAAGCCGCACCCATTACATTTCGAGGAAAAAACTGATTTGCTCTTATATAAGCCGCACTGGTTTATAAGCCGCAGGCTTCAAAGTTTGAGAAAAACGTAGCGGCAGGTAATTTTTAAGGTAATTTAGGGTAATTTTTGCTATGGCAGCATCTCGACTGAAACGAATGTTTCCACAGCAATGCTGAGTTTAGAAGTGATGGCCTGGAGATATGACCAGATTGATGAGAAGTAATTGAATGGTGTTGTGTGTCTTCCATTTAAAAGCGTAAAATGTACCTCATAGCCGAGAACTCTTTCAGGGGTGAAGGAAAGAGCCTGCCAATTCACCTCAATCTCATAGGCTGAGACACTTCTGGCCCAAACTCCCACTGGTATCCCACTTGGCTCTGAAAACAGACAATGGGAGACTGAGCATCATGCCTTTTTATATCATCACGCAAGAAGCAGAATAAATCTATATAAACATGAATTACATTTGTAGCATCACAAAGAAATGGAGATAAAACATTGCTACACTTTAGAATGATCCTTTTGCTGAGTGATATTTCCAAGCAATCTTCTTTGTGTTTAAAAATGTCTCCACTTTACAACCTTCGATTTAAAGGAGATTTATTTGGCTGCATTCGTCTTCGTTTGTCCTGTGCTGTCAGCCGAGTTCAGCTATTAGAACCACTTTCATGAACTTTCCAGGCATGGAGAGCTTTTGCTTGGCTGCGTCATTGGCTTACCTATCTCTGCAGAGTAGATGGTGACCACAGAGCTGAAGGGACCCTGTCCTTTGCTGTTGTAAGTGCCAACCTTGACATGGAACGGGGAAAAGGGCACTATGCTTTCGTTGCGGTACACATAGCGGGATGCACCGGGAGCAGAGGTGGCCACGTGGGTCCAGCTGACTTCTCCAAAGGCGCGGAAAGCGATGATGTAACCAAAGCTTTCGCCATTCTGTAGTTCTTCAGGGACAGGCTGAGATTGAAACACAAAACTATAGTGATATTAAAAAATATACAAACCACTCACGTTCATCCTGCCCTTGGGCCGACACGATCGCTTTGTGTGACACTCAAATTGCTTTTGAGACCCACCTGACAATATGGAATGAGGAAATGGCTTTAAAAGTGTCTAACCTCGCAGCAGCACCAATGAAAAAGTTATTTCAAAAAAACAATGAAATATATAGGATTATCTTGTGTGCTTTTTATATGTTTACATTAAATGTATTGCTTTGGCACCAATCACTTAAGGTTGATTTATGCTTCTGCATTGTCACTACTAGGGTTGTCACAATATCAGAATTTCAGTAGTTGTTATCAATACCTGGGAATTTCCACAATTTTTGATACTTATTCAATACCACGATAAAAAAAAACAAAAACAAGTATTTTTAAATTCACTACTATATTGAGAACTGTTTCAAACTGTCAAGTATCTAAGATCACTCTGTGTACTGAATTTAAATTGCAGTATCAGCTGCCAAGAGGTAACTATACATTAAAACAAGAACATCAGTGGCCTCTAGCCTCGCAGCAATGGTGTGCAATTAGGGCCAGCAAAGCCTTCTCTGTTGGCCTAAGCACTACCAGAAGCACTGACCTACATTTACAACTTAAATTACAATATTCGTTCAATGAAATTATATTAATTTATTCCCAACAGTCTATTATCTTCGTTTAGTAGCGTGTTTCTCGGCTGCGCTGCTTTCAGTAGTGTATGCGTGTGTGGTAGATGCTTTGTCCAATCAGAGTTCAGCTTCTGTGTTGCCATATCAATGTAATCTGCCCAGGGCCTTCAGAGTCAGGAGTGCTGGTCCCTGTCACATACACACTGTTAGCAATGGGGATAGCCAGTCAGACTTCTGATTCACCTCTCAGAGCCAGCTTGCAGGCCTCTACTTCTGATTGGTTGATCTGAGCAAATGACAGGCCCCCACTCCTGATTGGTTATCACACCAAAACTGTTCGACAAAGTAAGTTACACCCACAATGGCTAACTGAGGAGGAGAAGCTGACATTTATGGTGAGTAGATGTATTTTATTTAAATGTTTTAGGTTTTTGTCATGTTATTAGATAAATATAGATTCTGAACTGCACCATATGTCATATTGAGGTTTGGCATTGTCTTAACGCTATCCCCAAGCCATTCTGTTTACAGTTTGTTTATTGCCATATTGAATTGAATTGTGAATGATTTGTGCCTTTTCCAAGGCATGTCCTGTCCTGTTAGTCTGCCAGGCAGAGTTCATATGGCTCAATCATAACTGGTCTGATCACTTGTGCTTACATCACCAATGAGCTTACGTCACCCACGCAGAGGAAGAAGCGGATGTTTAGTCAAAGGAGCAGGAAGATGGAAGAGGCGAGGGAAACCGACAATGACGACAAAAGAGAAGGAAATCAAAATTTAAAAAGACAGAAAATGTAGAATGTGTGGGAGCATTTCAGGCTAATTCAGGCAAGTTTAACACCGTAACGTGTGTCCATTGTAACGTGGCACATCTTCGATGTTGCAGCATCTCCAAAGACACCCGGAATGGAGCGTAAGATCCGAGACAGGGTAAAATTAATGAGGTTAACGTTAACGTATCTAGTGTATCTGAAACATTTAAGTGTGACAAACATGGTTTTGAAATGAAATGTTCTATTATTAAAAGAGAAAAAAAATCCAATCCAACATGGCCCTGTGTGAAAAAGTGATTGCCCCTTAAGCCTGTTCAGTAATGCAGTAGCAGCATGTATAAAACTAACAAACTTCAACATTAAAAATCTGCCATTATTCACAAATAAATAATACACTTCTGAATTCAAACAAAAATCCTGAGCATAGAATCTCTGACAAAATAATAGTTTTGCTCTATAGAAAAGACAAAAACAGCTTTCATACAAAGTATAGATTTCTGTACCAGCGGCTCTCAAACAAGAATAATACTTGCACACATCAGTATATTATGAATAAGCAAAAAAACTAGGCTGCCCTTATTCACAATTGCAGTGTCAGTGAAATAACGTTGAGATGGGACGTTGTATCTGGGTTCCAAAGTGCACAACAAAGCACGAAAGCCCTGCTTCTTAACAATCGAATACGGCCACAAATCCTTCGCAATAAAAGTTGCGATTGACTTTGTGATTCGCCTCGCATTTTCCCAGTTGAGTGGAAAATTTGTTATCACCTGCTCAATGGTTCTATGGTTGGCAGCAACTTCAGCTGGCTGTTTTTCCTCCTGGTTCGGGTGGAAGCGTGTTATGTGGTTTCTCATATTTGTCATGTTCCCAAAATATTTTAAGCTTGCGTGACAAAGCTTGCATATTGTCTGGCTCTTGTCCAGCTCATTTTTACCTTCAACTACGTGAAAGCCAAAGTGCTTCCAGACGCTTGCTTTAAATCCAGCGGGTGCGGGTCAGAGTTTACACTCAGCCATTCTAGTAGCGTCTTACACTTAGGTGCACCACCATAAATTGTCGGGGCAGCACTTCCACTTTTTGTCTTTTTGTCCCGTTTTTTTGTTCCGTCATCATCGATTATTGACATGTATGAATCAATTAATAATCGTCATTATCCGCATTGCAATACATCTAAGAATGGATTTCCCCCACCCCTAGTTGGTATGACGTTCTTTTTCTGAAATGCGGAAATACGGCAGATGTAATGGGACACACACCTTCCAAAAAGTTTAACTTTTGTCTCGGCAGACCACAGAGTATTTTCCCAAAGGTCTTGGGGATCACCAAGATGTTTTCTGGGCCTTAATGTTCAGCAGTGGCTTGTGTCTTGGAAATCTGCCATGCAGGCCGTTTTTGCCCAGTGTCTTTCTTATGCTGGAGTCATGAACACTGACCTTAACTGAGGCAAGTGAGGCAGTTCTTGAGATGTTGTTGTGGGGTCTTTTGTGACCTCTTGGATCAGTCGTCGCTGTGCTCTTGGGATCATTTTGGTTGGCTGTGTTTCTTTGTTCTGCTAAGGTTAACTGTTACTGCTCTAGTTTTTGTAGAAGTGTTTTTTTTTTTGCCTTTTTCATTGAGTGTTTCTTTCTTTGTGTTGTATTTTTTGCGTTTTTGCATATTTTTTGTGTTGTTTGATGATCTGTAACATTTAAGTGTGACAAACATGCAAAAAAAAAATCAGGAAGGTGGCAAACACTTTTTCACACCACTGTATATATATTCCTTACACATGAGTTTAGGGTTTATTAATGTACAGCCATCAACATACTCTAATATGCAATTTAGTCTTAGTAATTTCAGTTAACTAATAATTTCTCTCCTTTTCCAGTAAATGATCACAGTCTCGGATGGATACATTAATCTACAAAGCACCATTATCAGTCCATCCGACCCAAGAAAACACAGTTCCTATGCACCATGTGAATTTAAGAATTAACACAATTGATTATATAAAAAATTTAACCAATTACTACTTCATTATTAAGTGAAAAATCTTATTTTCTCTTGTGAATTGATAATTGCTCTTTAACCAAGCAAAAATGTTTTATCCGATTGCTCGATTAATTGACGGAATTTTCAGGAGAATACCTGAACACTAAAATATTCAATAGCTGCAGCCCTAAACTGATCTATAAGCCAATAGTAAATATCATGTGTCAGTCACGCCCAAAAGGCGGATTTATATTTATATTGTCACCATTAGCATTTCAAATCAATCATCAGTCCTGTGTTGTACAATTGGTTGAGCAACAGTGCTGGAAATGATCCCAAATGTTGGGATTATCAATCCCCCCAAAACTGTTAAAAGAGAACAACAGCCACTTTGAACAACTTAATATCGATGACTTACCTCCCATGTGATGACCAGCTCAGACCTGCTTCCGCCTCCTCCACCCACATCACCTGGCACTGCATCAGGGACTACACAACAGAAAGCTTGTCAACACCTCCGCATAAGAAACTCACCAAAAAGAATAAGAGCACTCCGGGAGCAAAGACATCTGCCAAGGAAATAGCTTCGAGGGAAAGTTTCATCCAGGTTCAGAAGTTTCTCTGGATTCAAGGGAAGAAACTACGACAACACGTAATAGGATTTTGTAATGTGATAAGAAAGACGCAGCTGAAGATGTTTTATATTTTAATTGCTGCCATCTGGACCAGTTCCGGATTAAACTTGGTTTGACATGTAGCAAGTTTGGTTAAAATCTGATAATATTTACGAAAGATATTTACAAATGATAAGGTTATTTATTTATTACATTACGTTAATGGAAAACCGTTAATGAAAACCTTGGCACATTAAAAATATATCTAAATTCTAAAATATTAATATAATCCAACAGCTACATTTCCAAATGATTTCACATTATTGTGCTACAGTATGTACCTGCGTCTTCTGTCCTGGTCTTGGCTGACACAGGACTAGGTTCTCCAACTCCAACACTGTTTTTGGCCAATACCCGAAACTCATACTCCACCCAAGCATTAAGGTCCACTACAGTGGCTGTCAGCGTGCTCCCGTCAATTGTCTCCGGAACTTCAAAAACACAGAAAATTCACAATCAGACAATATGTTCCTCAGTGCTCGGTGCTCAGTCATGTAAAAAAAAAAAACATAGCAGACTGTAACCTCAACCAATACCCTAAATTAAGGAACATAAGAGTTATTGCATTACAGTTACTTCATATTTCTTTCAAATAACTTAACAATACTGCTTGTTTATTTTGTACTTGTTATGGTGCATTACCTTCCGTGAGAACAGTTCAATACGAATCATTTTTTCAAATAGCTTCAGAAATACTGTATGTTTATTCTGTAGTTGTTATGGTGCATTACTAACTGTGAGAACAGGCTGCACTTGTGCTATGTTTAGGCATTCTTCTGCAGTACTATCATTAGTGCTGTTAATATTAGGGCACTTTCATAAAAGATCTGCTCTCAACTCATGCAGACAAACCATCAAGAACATTCTGTTGGCCAGTGAAAAGAACTTCTAATGACTGTGGATCTGGGATTTGCAGGCCAATTGTGTGGTCCATAATCTCAGGACAATTTGGATGATTGAGAGGCAAGCTGCAGATTTGAGTTTAGACTGGTAAATGGTCACTGGAAGTTGGGATTTATTGAGCTGCAGCAGAGCAGAAGGGCAGCTGTTTTTTCCCTGACTGTGAATTTATGAGCCTTAATTATATAAGCCTGTGTTCACCCGATTAGATCCCCCTAAGCTTCTGCTTGTTCCCACAGAGTTCAAGCTCTGTTTTTTTTTTTTTTGCCTCACAGAGCTGGACCACCGACCATCCTGTGACATTTTTTACTTCCTTGCTTCTCTCTTTTTTTTTCAAACGGGATCTTTTCCTCCACAATATTCAGACTCAACTATCGCTACACTCTATCCTTAGAACAAGCAGTGCAATGAGATTACATTTCAAAGTACCAGGTACAGGAATAAATGAATGCAATGGATGATTCTTCTTCCCATTGTTTTGTAAGCCCATGCAGAGTTGACATCCAAGAAGCTCAATCACACAAGCTTGTTCATTTTCATCATCACAAACACATCACATGGCAACAATCTACAAACACATACTCTAAATTTTACAACTGGGAATGTTCTTATTGTTCTATTATTTAGCAGGACAGCCATGTGAAGCATTTCCAATACCGACTTTTTGAGGATCCTCTTTATCGCAAACAAAACTTAAGTGTCGAAATTTGAACTTTTGACAGTTATTGGAATACACTGATTTACAGTTTTAATTACTGATGAGAATAAGCACAGAAAAACATACAATTTAAGAGGCGTACCAAGTTCCCAATCGGAACACATAAGTGAGGGACAGAAGTGTAACTGCCTCGCAATATAGCTACGTGTAAAAACAAAAATGAATACAGTGTAGCCCAGCCTTTAGCTAACGGGAGTCATGGCTAGCAATAGTGCCAAGGAAATGCAAGCGCTTGAAAACCCTCTTCTGTCATTAAAGTCTCCTGTTTGGGAACACTTTGCCTTCCCAGTGAAATATGTAAATGAACCAAGACAAGTGGGTAAGATGAAAACATTTCAGTAGAGATCGGGATTGGGGCTGGAATGGAACTATTAATGCTGTACTTTATGCAATAAGGAACTTTAATTTCCATCCATCCATCCATCCATTCATTCCATTCATTTTCTTCCACTTTTCCCGGTCCGGGTCACGGGGGCAGCAGTCTCAGTAGGGAAGTCCAGACTTCCCGGTCCCTGGACACCTCTTCCAGTTCCACCGGGAGGACACCAAGGTGTTCCCAAACCAGCTGTGTCCTAGGTCTACCCCGAGGCCTTCTCCCAGCTGGGCATGCCCGGAACACCTCACCAGGGAGGCGTTCGGGAGGCAACCGGACTAGATGCCCAAGCCACCTCAACTGACCCCCACTGATGTGAAGGAGCAGCGGCTCTACTCTGAGCCCCTCCCGGATGACTGAGCTCCTCACCCTATTAGGGTGAGTCCAGCCACCCTATGGAGGAAACTCATTATAGCCGCTTGTTTTGCGATCTCGTTCTTTCGGTCACGACTCAACGCTCATGACCAGGTGAGGGTGGGAAGATGAGCTATGCCTTCCGGCTCAGACTCTGCTTCCTCTTTGGAAAGTATGTCAGTGGGATGGAGAAGGGCCTCAAAGTATTCCTTCCACTGTCCGACTATATCCTCAGTCGAGGTCAGCAGGCTTCTTCTTCTGGACACTGCTTCCCATTTCTGTTCGGTTCCAGAACCCAAACTGTGGGTTGAGATGACTATGACTATGTCTCAACCTCTCGCACAAGTTTGGACTTCTTCTATAAGCCGCACATGACCACTTCATAAAATGGCATATTGTGGCGCACACGAGTCCGTGAGGACCAGGTAGCTCTTTTATTTGACACTAGCCAATCATGAGCTATGAGAAAACTCACGACGAGCTTGTCAACCCACTGGAAATAGCAGGTCATTACTCAATATAACAGTCTGACTCACGGTTTCATCTTAGAAAGAATGCTAAAATCATCACACAGTAACTTAGTACTCAAAAGGTAGGTAAGAAATATACAATACAAGTACCAATACAATGGGTTGATAAGAAATAACCGTTTTTTCACTGCATCGTGAGCGCCACAGTCGTTAAACGATTAGCAGTACTTCCGAAATAAAGGAGATGTCATGAGATTAGAACATGGCCATAAACTAGCCGCACGGCTGTATAAGTCGCAGGGTTCAAAGTTTAAATTACAGTATTCAGACTGTTCGAACATTTACTGTTGCACTCGTCTGCGTCACTGCGCACTCCTACAAAATGTTGAAAACTATTACATATTATTTTATATAATTTTTAAAAATGTATTTATTTTTTTTAGTTTGAGAATGTAACCTATTAGAAAATTACTTCCTAGCCCTTTGTTTTTTAATGTTTCGTTTTAAAAATCATGAAAGCTGTTCACACAAAATCAAAAAAGTAGTTTTATGCTCTGCATTTTGTTTCCTTACTGTTCCGAAAATAAACCGAATGTCAGGCGTGGTGGGAGCCACGACAGGAATCAGGATCCCAATGCAGACAACCAGAGTCAAAAATAGTAACAAAAATACTTTAATACGAAACAGAAAGAGTCCACAAGGTAAAAGTACAACTAAGGAAAATCCACTAACGGTTAACCAACGAAAAACACTGACAGCAAAAGGCTGTCAGGAACAAAAACCAAAGTACAAACAAAAAACACTGTAGGCAAACCTGACAGGAGATATCTTGGATACAAGGCTGAATGAACAAGCAGGTAAGGGAGCCAGAATGCAGGGTAAGGGTAATGGAGCCGGACTGAACGGGAGCAAGGAACAGGAGGTCAGGAAGTCTAGGAGTACAATCTGGCACTGGTAGATTGTTTGGCTGCAGCTTAAGAAGGGAGGAGGTAACGAGCTGCAGGTGTGTGTGATTAGGTCTGGGTCATGTTCAGGGATGTGCTGCAACACAAAAACGGCAGAGGGCAGCAGAGCAGAATGCAGAACATGACACCGAAACGTGACTTTAAAACTGTTACATACTGAACTGTGATTATCGCGTGCCGTTACACCCCCAATGGCTTTAGAAACAAATATTGAACATTGGGAATGTCTTATGACTGTAATAGTATTGCACATACGACAGTAAGCTATACCATTATCTTCCAACTACATTACAACTACATTCTTTTCAAAAATGAACATTTTCCCCACTAAGATGTTAAAAAAAGATGTTAAAAACGACACATAAAAACACATTCACCAGTTGTCATGTGTATTTTGGCCAATTGTAAGCCTGAAAAAGCAACATCAGCTGCCTTGGACACCCATCCTGACGCCTGTGTTCATCAATATAGTGAGCTACTACATCTACTCTTCAAAATCAGCACTTACTTCCAATGAGTCTAGGAGACAACATGAATATGCTTTTTAAGGCTGCCAAATTATTTTTGATCAGTTTTTAATCAGTTTATTCACAGTTTTTAAATCAATTAATCATGATTAATCACCATTTGCAACTGTATCTTAAATATGCCAATTTGTACTGTATTTTACTAACTGAAAGATAAATGACAGGACAGGATTATACAGTATACATTTGTATGTATTAACAACTTCAAATGAATTGAAAATTAAAGTCAAGCTAAAATATTCCATGTCTGAAAATCTATTTGCCTAACACTAATCTCTTTAATAGTAAAATTTGAATCACACTTTAACTGTGTTATTATAAGCAATGAGGGTTGTGTTCAAAGACACTAAGTCAGAAAAATCTGAAGTCACATGTTTTTAGTGTATTTTCTGGGATTTATGAACATACTTCAATACAGCAACTTATACTTCTGCATTAAGAGTTACAAAGGGAGCGATAAGAATATCCACTTATTGTTTTTCTCTGTCTTTAGACCGCACATGAACATATAATAAAGATGTGCTGTTGGGAGTTCAGTGTATCCGTGAACGCACCTTGTGCTAGTGTGGTAAGAATGTGTAAGTGTTGTTCTGAGAGACATGTTTGTGAGTTGGATATACGTACAGTATATGGAGATGGAATTACACTGCTGTTGTGTGTTCAGGTCAGAATAAAGTTAGAAAAGACTCTGCGTCTCTGTGGGGACTCTACACTGTGCCTCCGTCTGCCGTCATAACAGAGGGTTGTGGCTTACTATAATGCGCATGTGTTTCTAATTAATTAAATTATTTAGTTACCGCTGTTAACGTGTTATTTTTGACAGTCCTAGTTGTTGTTGTTGTTTAAATCACTTGTGTGTGTTATAAGCTGTGCACAAAATAAAATCAGTACTTGTAAGTCAATAACTTATTTATATTCTGTTGTTAAATAACATTTAAATGCATGAGCTAATATAGCAGATTTCCACAACAATAACAACTAGATGATGCAATGTCAGTAGGCATTGCGTGTGAATGCTGAAAAGCTGAAGCAAAATTGAAATGCTTTGAAAAGGGACGCACATCTAAATATAGAATGAATACAGGAACTGTTTGGAAGCTGAAGCTGGACTGAAATATGCTAAAACGGAGAATGAAAGAAAAGTAGTTTGGGAAGCTGAGGTCAAAAATGGACTTGAACCGGTGATCTCTGGGTTAGAAACCAAGCACTATACCAACTGATCTGAACCAGCTTCCTTTGGGTTGCAAACCACATGCGCTTACCACCAAGCCATGCCACTGCAGTAGAACCGGCACAATGATTCAGCAATAGAAAATGTAAAATTATTTTCACCAGCAGAGGGCGCAATTTAAATTGCCCATTAATTTTCAAACAATAGGAACATTTTCACAGAAAATATGAAATTACACTAAATGTGGGAATATTTTGAAATGTCTGAATTGGTAGCACACTTGTCCCAAGTGAGCTGAGCATTTTGACGTTGGATTTGTTTGAATTGGTTAAGAGATGGAGGAGGAGTTAAGAAGAAATAGGAAGAAGAAGAAGCGGAAGAATAAATAGATGAAAAATGGTGCACAATTACACATGTGGTTTCCTGCACAACAGAGGGTTAACCTCAACTTGACTGAAGAAGATAACTTTGGTTTGACTGACACAGGTGTAAAGTGGTTCTGGTGAGCTCCAATGAGCACCACATCTCCTGAGCAAGACAAGACATCGCCCTTTCAGACCTTCCCATCTACAGCTGACCTTTCTCCCTGCCCTCCTTGCAAACCAGGACAGAGTATCTCCCTGTGGGGGTTCACCAGATGTCTGACAAAAGTGTGCAATTAGATAGACATTTCTTTAGACGCTTTCCTACCTGTGTTAACCCTCTGCCAGCCCACAGTGAAAGGCGTTCTGGTCTGAACGATGTAATTGGTGATGGGGCTGCTGTTGTCCCGCCCAGGGCTCCACACAAGCTGGGCTGTGCTGTCTGTCACCTCCTCCACTGTCACTGAGTCTGGTGGGCTGGGCGGGCCTGGCTCGATCACATAGACACACATTTAGTCACAAGTAGCATGAATGCACTCAAACGGAAAACATACACAGCTCTCAGGAACGTGTTGGCATGAATAAAACATTTCAAACAGTGGTTGTCAGCCCTCAGCCCAAAGCCTTAACACCTTTAATCAATATGAGCGAGGGGAAATATTTCTCAAGTTTTGAGCGCCAAGCGAGGTGATGCCCTTCACAAGGAATTAAAATTTAATTCACAATTTATCCCCCAATATTCGCTCAAGCTGCAATTCTTCCCTATCGATGAAGCAGCAGATGGATGTAGATGCTGGGAGTCACATAAAAAATCAAAGTAAAAGATGAACAATCTCATATCTAGAAGGATTGGCATTTTATCATTCATTTTCATTAGTCCTATTTTTGAGGGGTGTTTCATCCTCATCTCCTGTTTCCTGTTCTAATGAAGGTGTCAGCTCATCAGAAATAATAGACCACTAGAGAGCTATGAGGTGCACCACAGAATAACAACACCCTGAGCTTGGCTCACAGACTAAAGTGGTTCTTAAACAGAAGCAAATTATATACTCTAATTATTAAAGGGGTTAAATCTTTTTTAACAAGCAACCAATAGATTTTTTGCGGTATAGATGTACACACAACTAACATCCTCAATGAGGTATTTCTATATCAATGTTGTGTTTACCACTAAGCCTACATCGACTTACATCTAAGGCATTGCCTTTAGAGAGATTGGGCCTCATTCACGAAACGTTCTTACGCACAAATGTGTTCTTAAAGCCTTCTTACGAAGATTTTTGGCATTCACGAAACGTGTTCTTAACTCACAGTTCTTAGATCTAAGAACAAATTCTACGAACGCTCAGGTGGACTCTTACGCACAAGCAAAGCTCGCACTTTCAAGGCGTAATCGCCCTCATGATGGATTTTGCAACCTGATCCCAAAAAATGTAGTGCAAATAAAATATCCCAACAATTATTTATCATCAAAACAACTAAAATATACTCCATGGATAAATATATATTCAAATCCCAATTCATCAAAAAAAAAAGTACCTGGCTGGACGTGCGCTGCGCAGAGAGAGAATGTATAGGGACCATGTAGATTTATTTGCTGAAAGCGACGAATATTTGATGTCCCGCTTCAGGCTTCAGGCTTCCCTCTCTGTTCTTGCAGGTGTGCAGGATCATCAGAATAACATCGCAATGAAACGTGGTGTGCCTATTGCGCACGTAGCACCCCCAGATAACGACATGCGCCCCCAGCCACGTCTTGAGCCAGAGCACGGGGCTGCTGTATTAATTAGGCAGCGTCTAATCAAATGTAACCACAGAAAAAATAAATTGTCACACACAAACGATGTATTTTGACTTTATTTTTCCATCATGATTGTGTAAATATTTTCTAGAGTTTCCGAAATGGTTTGGTTTTTGATTGATGGTCCACCTCCCGTTTCCTCCAGATCCCTCCGGTGCAGTCAAATCTTTTTTTTTTTTAGTCTATTTTAAGTCAAAACAGTTCTTTTTAACCTCTGCGGTGGCGCGTTTCTCCGTGGAAACGGCATTTATGTTTCCTGCAATGGTGCTCCATGCCGACTCTTTTTGGATGGCCTGATGACCGGTGGATACACGTGAAAATAAGGTGGTCTTGTGTTCGCTCACTCCTTGTAAAAGCACCTCTATTTCTGTAGAATTGAAGTTTGTCTTTCGTTTGTTGTCCAGCTGCTCCTCAGTCTTGCCCTTGCGCGTTGCCATCTCCGCTTCCAGCTGCCTGTTGCGCACGGCACATTTTTGACCTTATATAGGAAATAATAGGCGGTGACCTATGCAAATTAGGCCTCACATGCACGGGCATCGCAGTTGGCATTCATCAACCTAAGAACACCGGTGCGAACGATTATCCCTACTTAAGAACGTGTCGTGAATGTGGCGCAGTTTCCAACCCGCGCCTTCTTAAGTACACTTCTTAAGAAGACTTTTAAGAAGATGTTTGTGAATGAGGCCCATTGATTGCAATATTACAACATATTGATCTCATTAGTAGCTCTTGATAAGAAAAATAGCAATGTACAGTCTTTTTAATAAATAATAATGACAAATTAAAGGCAATTAATGGTCAGTTCTCCATTTTCTTAATTACATTTTGTTGGATGAAACAGGGGAATGCTGTCACTGTTTCACAATAATATGCTGTGGGTTATATCAATTAGGCTCAGGGCAAAATATGTATTTGGCAGAATTGAGAATAGGCTACTCATAGTAATGACATTTTTTGTTACTGTTACAATCTGGGTGAAATGTTTTTTTTGCATACAGCACACAAGACTATGAATTTTGAACCTTGAGTATAATGATCATCCATAAGCATAGTGTCATCTTTATACGCTGACCTTCTCCACAGCCCACATGCTGCAAATAGTGTTTGTGAAGTACTTACTAGAGTGCTATCTAAAGCATTCCCATTGTCTGGAGTGTCAAGAGAAAAGATGATCGACCTTCGGTGCCATGACAAGAGTGCAGCGAAACACAACAGGACAAAGTCGCTGATCAACTATCAACTCACATTATGCCTGAATTATATTGATGTCTTAACATGAACACTTTGTTTTTTGTTACACATACAACCATTGCATTTTGTTATGGAAACCCTATGTCACCTACAGTTAGGGCTTGGTGATTATATGATTGTGATTGGTGATCAAAATAAATTTCACTTCGATTACAGTAATCAGCTATTAGCATATTTATGCAATCAAACATGGCGAAAATGTCTGTGACAACAGCCAACCAGTGTCAACCTTTTTCTGCTCCACTTCCCTTTGTAAGTTACCAGAGAAGTAAACGGAATGAACAAACATGGGGCTAAACCAGGGGTGGGCAAACTTTTTGACTCGCGGGCAGCATTGAGTTAACAAAATACGCCGGGTATACTACAGTATATATTTGATACATGCACTCTATTTTACACTTAAAATTATAACAGTCCACCTGCAATTATAGTGTCATACAATCTTATATACTGTATGTATGTGCTTGTGTTCCTTTTTTTCAGGAGCACTTTAAATATCAGACCATATCAAATGACAAAATTAAATTTGACAGGCTTTTTTTTTTTACAAAATAAGACACCCGGCATGTACATGAATAAAGGATGTGCTATACAATGTGAACTACAGTGTGAACGCCAAAACATTAACTATTAAGTATGTAAATGTCCCTCCTTTTTTACTTCCCAGACTGTGCAGTGGGTAGGTTAAGTTGTGTGACACGTATTTTTACTTGTTTGTTTGGCACCGTGCGTGAGGTAGTTGTCTGGATCGCTGCATGTGAAAAGCTACTTAAACCATCAAAAGGTTGTCTCAGATTGACTGACTACTAGGAAGTCATGTTACCAGCTTGTATCTTAAAGATTGAATTACTTTGGAAGCAACTGGCGGGCCGCATTCAAATGCTTGGCGGGCCGGATGTGGCCCCCGGGCCATAGTTTGCCCACACCTGGGCTAAACGCAAAGCTGTGGGTAGTGAAATAGCAAGGGCAGCTAAACAGAGAGCCGGGACTTGGAATTATCCTAAAATGAGGCTATTGTTGAGGGCTGCAACTAATGATTATTTTCTTGGTCGATTAAACTGAAGCTTGGTGTTTCGATTGATCGAGTAATCAGTTAGTGCCTAGATGTGGAGTTGGCAGCCTGCAGCTCCTTCAGCCTCTTTCTTTGGATCCCTTTGCAATGCTCAAATATGTTTTGAGCATTTTTTGAGCATTCAAATAACACTCGAGTGGGGAAAATGCGCATTTTTGAAAAGAGTTTAAAATATCCTCCAGCAGTCTAACCCTGTACACACCTGTTCCCTGACACTCGCATCTTCTTCCGCTGTGGAACACATACGTAAACAAGATGGCCGCGGCGCTCCATCGTGGAAGTAGATGCGAGTGTCTTCGTCACATACACATGAACGCACAGGCGACAGTGCGCAGTGGGAGACAAATATAACGGCAAGCGTTTTGTGAGCTCTGCTTTTTTTGAGAAGGCATTTTTGTGATGCAAATGTATTAATCTTTTGAACGCATATTGTTTTGAGAAGCCAAAGTCATTACTTAATTGTCCCCAGCAAATAAGTGGAACTAAATTCTTCAACACGTAAATTTGACCAGAACTGGACTTAGGAAACCAAGTGGGGGGTAAGTCGCTGTTATTGGACTACAATGCTGATGTCAGCTTCATGTAAAAAAATCCGAACGATCCCTTTAAGTCAGCCAGTAAGTTAAGTCGCCACCGAGCTAAAAAAACAGACTGTCAGTTCACTGTGCTGCACATTTATTGAGGTTTCAGCTATAGTGAAGTTTAACCAATGTACTATCACAGCCCTACTAGTTGGCATCCGTTACACATGCACACTGCACCTCTATTTGTTGTTCTCTGTCGTTGTAACTGAGAAAATTAAGAATTCCATCAGTCCATCCATGTTCTATGCCACTCCTCCTCATTAGGGTCGCGGGGGTATGCTGGAGCCTATGCTGGAGCCTATCCCAGCCAGTGGTTCTCAATTATTTTCTGTCATGCCCCCAGTGGGGAACAGAAATGTTTTCACATCCCCTTGATTTTAAATACTATAGAGTCTATGTTCCCAAAGTGGGGTAGACGTACCCCCAAGGGTACGCCAATTGTCATAAGGAGTACGTGAATAAAAATGAAGAACAATTAGCGCCTAACTCTCACAATTCCAAGTGCGCCTGAACGCCTCCTGGCGCGAGGAGACCGGAGCAGGAAGGAGACAGTGCGTCAATTTGTTCATTGCTCTGTGTGCATCATATCAACAAATAAGTAAGTTTGACAATTATTTTGTGCATTAAGAGTGTTTCATCTTGAAGATTTCATTTATATTGGTGTTCCAATGAAGCCCCACATGGCGCAGCAGTGAAAACCTGTCACTGTGAGTGGGGATTTACCCGAAAATGAGGCTTTTTAACGTTGGTTGTGTGTATTTTGGTATTTCGGATACTATTAAGATGGTGGTAGTGATTCTTTTAGAGTTGGGACACCATGGAAAAACACCATGGACTAGCAAACTGCTATCAGTGCTGAGCTAGAGTGTTTCAAAGAATGGTGCATTCAGGTGCATCACAAAACTCCTTGGGCACAAGTTGCTGCTGGATTCACAGACACTTGGAATCTTGGACACTTTAGACACTTGTAGAAAGTCTTCCTACAAAAGTGGACGCTCATAGCTGCAGAAAGGGAGACCAGAATCACTTTCTGTAGGGGTAATGGTCAAGTGTCCCAATACTTGAACCTCAACTCCTGGTGACATTCCCTGCCTTCCCTATGCTTCCCTGAAGCTTTGAACCCTGTATCTTAAACAACAATACGGCTAATTTGAATATGTATACGTAGAGTCATTCCTCGCTACATCGAGGTTCGAATATCGCACCCGCACTGTATTACGGTTGTTTAAAAATTAATTAATTAATAAATGATCACAGTGGTTAGCATGTTGGCCACACAGTCAGAAGATCGGGAAGATCTGGGTCGAATCTCCGTTGGGCATCTCTGTGTGGAGTTTGCATGTTCTCCCCGTGCGTGCGTGGGTTTTCCCACATTCCAAAAACATGCATGTTAGGTTAATTGGTGACTCTAAATTGTCCATAGGTATGAATGTGAGTGTGAATGGTTGTTTGTCTATATGTGCCCTGCTATTGACTGGCGACCGGTCCAGGGTGTACCCCGCCTCTCACCCAAAGTCAGCTGGGATAGGCTCCAGCATACCCACGACCCTAGTGAGGATAAGTGTCACAGAAAATGGATGGATGGATTATCATAGTTTCATGGTTGACTACAGTATGTGGCCTATGAGTCCATGAGGAAGTGGTACATTTTTGTCTTCTTATTTTGTCCTTCTTCTTCACTCTGTTTCCACACTCAGACACATTCTTACATTTAGGATAAATACATTGGAGGCTATACATTATACAGCATTTCTATGTTTAAAGCGGTTCAAAGATG
The DNA here is from genome assembly GCF_027744805.1 of Dunckerocampus dactyliophorus. Lineage (NCBI taxonomy): Eukaryota > Metazoa > Chordata > Actinopteri > Syngnathiformes > Syngnathidae > Dunckerocampus > Dunckerocampus dactyliophorus. The sequence continues at coordinate 27,840,512 of NC_072819.1, read as the reverse complement.
CTGTAGCCTTGCAATGTGATGCAAACAGAGTTAGCAATACTATCGGAGGATATGTCTATGTATGGCACATGCCTGTCAAACTGGCATGAATACAGTGTTCCCTCGTTTATCGCACCGATAGGTTCCCAAAATAGCCCACAATAATGAAATCCAGAAAGTAGCCGACTTAATTTTTTTTTACAACTATTATATATGTTTTAAGGCTGTAAAACCCCTCACAAAACACTTTATACACTTTTCTCAGACAGGCAATAACATTTTCTCACATTCCTCTCTTGTTTAAAAACTCTCCAAGTAGTTCAAACCTTCGTTTAAATTTTAATGATCAACCTTAAGTCACTCACGCATATTTCGCTCCACTGACCGTGCCTTTTCGTCCTGGTGCTGTTCCACTGTGCTGTAGCGTTTTTGAATCCTTGTTAAAACATATTGCTGCAGACGAACCAAAGATTCATTTACAAGCTAGCAGGCAAGAAAACTCTCAGTGACACTGGAGACATGGCAGGACGGCACGAAGAAGATTGATTGACAATGGTCTACAGCCAATCAGGACGCAGAAAATAATCGGCGGTGCAGACAGAGAGAGGGAAGAGATAGTCTCCAGAATTTACGGTATGTGACATTGCACATAGTTGTCTGGGTTTGGTAAAGGCTGTGCCCTTGAACCTCCTACATTACTCATCAAACCATCATTTTTTTACAATACTTATCTTGTTTACTGATTTCTGGCAATAGTTTCATTATTGTTATCATAACTATTAGTAACAGGTTACAGCAATAGCAGGGCTCCCACACAACATATCCGCTGGCAGCTGAATTGGAAAGTTATATCTAAAATTGCACATCGCTTGGATGCCACAAGTTTCATGGTTTGCTGCCAAACATTTGAAGCTGTTTGATGCGCGGAATGACACATCTGTGACAGCTGCCATGAGCAGGATGTATAAATAATGCAGAGTCACAGGGAGGGTTCCTTCACTTGACACTAGGCCCGTGCATGTCATTGTTTTATTAAGGAGACATTTAGAAGCACTTCTCTCTCCCAGCTCTCAACAGACGTTTTCATCAACGCTTTGGTCACTTCCCTTCTTGATTATTGTAATTCACGATTCACTGGTCTCCCACTGAAACGCATCCAACAATTACAGCTCATTCAAAACTCTAGTGCCAGAATAATTACCCACACTAAATCCTCAATCCACATCACACCAATTCTCTTTTAGCTCCACTGGTTCACAGTCCAAAAAATTTAATGCAATATAAACTCCTCCTTTTAACTTTCAAATCCCTGCATAACCTGACTTCCCCATACTTATATGACATGCTCTCTCCTCATAGCCCCTCACATCCCTCATCTGCTGCCCTGCTCGCGACTCCTCTCTTCAAGGTGACTACATTCGGTGCTTCCAGCTTTCAGCATCCAGACTCTGGAATTCATTACCACTACACATCTATTTGACTCACATGACATTCTCAAATCACAACTTACAATACACTTGTTCAAAACTGCGTATTCTACTTGATTTAGAATTGTTGTATTTAATTTGTGGCTGTTCTGTCTTTACTCAAATGGACTATTTTTTTTATTGTGGCTGCTCAGTAACAGTTTCAATAGTATGAATTCTTATGTTATTTTAAGGAAATTTAAGTTCCTTATTGCTAAGTGCAGCATTAATAGTTCCAGCCCGATCTCCACTGAACAATTCCGACACACTGCTTTCGTCTTATCCACTTCTCCTCGCATGTGTATGCATTTCATCAGGAAGGCAAAGTGTTCCGAAATAAAATAATAAGTATGTATAGCTCCTCTCACAGCTGCTATACACATCAAACAAACACAAAAAGTCCGTTGAGCCTGATGTAGCTCCTGACAAATGGTATCTCATTGGAGCTAGACATGCTGCATGAGTGAGACCAGACAGGCATGGTAAGTACTATCAAATACATCACTATACAGAATATTGGCCATAACAGAGGAAAGATTGCAGGCATAAAAAAAACAAGCTTCTTGTATTTGTTGTAATCAAGTGAGTGAACGTGCAAACAATCCCCACATAAAACCTGGGGAGTAGTCTATATGACAATGTGGATAATTTAGGCTTCCTCCATTGGGCTTCTTGAAACAAAACCTATTTGAGCTTAAAAGCCTGAGTGAACAATACACACCCAGAGGGAAGCATGCATGGATAATGTCTCCTGTAAGATAAATAGTGCTTTATCTTTTTTGCCGCACAGCAGTTTGTCCATGCGGAGCACATAAATAGCATTTTGGATCAATTTGTGGCCACTTTTTAAAAGTTAGTTGGGGGGATTCAAATTCTTTTTAATACGTTCTGCCTTCCAGGGCCTCCAAAATGACTGTGCTCTGTGAGCCCCGTGTTAATTAGCGAGTTCGGAGCAGTGGAGACGTTCTCTTACCTTTCACGATCAATATGGCCACGGCTGAGAGGCTCTCCACATCCGTGTCCACCACACAGATATATTTGCCTGTGTGGTTTAGCTGAATATTCCTGATCATCAGATCTCCTGCAGCTCTCTGGCAAGGAGAAAAGAAAGCTTTATGTTGCGTGAACTATACACCGCTTGTGACAGCTTATTAACGGATGGAGCCAGGGAAAGTGTTTTGGAATGAAAAGTTTTTGATTTTGCTTGGACTTTGCAGGCCTGCTTTAAAGAGATGTAATATTTGCAATTGGGGATGGTATAGTGTCGTCTGGCCGGAAATGACACAAGAAAGTGGCAAACAACGAAAGAAGTTTTGTTATCAGAACATTTTTAGTCTAAATGTAATATTTTCTTAGTTAGACTACAGAAAATCTGTTTACAACCTTGCAAATGCCGTTTTTAACATTATTAGAGCCCTTTAGACATGAAATAACACCCCTATAGTGACCTTTACACTCGTATTACCCAATATACAAGACATAATAAGAGTAAATAAGCCATTTGAGACATAATTAAGACTTGTGCTTGTGTATGTTGATATAATGTGTTCCCTAGGGGAGCGGAGTGGCGGGCAGACAAGAAGTGACACTGTCAGAGTTGAGTTTTTGCTTGGTGTGGGTTACGGCCGCAACAGTAGCCCGTGTTTTTATTACAGATTATTGTGTCTGTTGTGGGATAAATCAAACCTGCAATAAAAACCCGTTGCTCTGGCGATCACGTCTGGTTTGTGTGTCTCACCGAAAAATACAGTAACATTACTGACACCTACTGACCATTGTAGAATAGTACATATCATTCATGTCTTTGAATGTGTCTTCTGAATGCCTTATATTTGCATTTTTGTTCATTCAGCCTATGCTTCCAAATGCTTAATTTAGGGAAACTTTTGCTTCAATATTGATTTTTTTTTTACTAATAATAGCCTGCATTCAACCACAAAACAGCATGATTTCTTCATTAATATATTAAAAAAAATGTAATAGAGTGAAGCCGGGAAATTTGAACTGTGAAGTGGCGAGGGATGACTCTATATTGTATATGTGACATAACACTGAGTGTTTTGAATTTGTCATTTACCGCTAAAGACATTCACCAAATAAAAATTCATACCCATTTTCAAGGGTATGAATAATTTTGGGCTTAAGCATATGTAAAACATTTTGTGTGCATATATGAGTTAAGGCAATTCACATCACTGCATGGGGAGTTTGAAATCAGAGCTTGTGGCTAAAATGAAAAACATCAAAGCCCTCTATTTGTAAGTGTGCAGCAAATTGAATGATTATGTCTACCAAAATGACTGGTGTTTCATTTTTTTTTTTATTCATATCACCTGTTGCAAGGAATTAGACTTTCATGTTGTAACTATTGCAGGTTTGCTGGGCTGGAGAAAAAAAAAGGGGGTGGGGGGATGCGGGGGGGGGGGGGGGGGGGGGGGGGGATCTGTGAGGACACCCCAAAGCAGCAAATGGTGAATTAGTGGTGAAATTGTTCTCTTGGCATTGGCAGGAAAAATGTGGAAGTGGCGCCAACATGGTTTAATTATGGAAATTAGATTCCTTGAAGCAGCAAAGTTAAATTGATAATCTCTTTGGGCTGGAGACATTCAAGCATTTCTGGGGAAGGGAGTCTCTTTTCAGATAAGAAAACACACACACACACACACACACACAAAGAATGACTCATCTGGAAGCCTGTGAGGGTGTTCTGAAAGTATACTGTCATTTGGGGCTCTGCCATGCTTTCGTTCCTTTTAAAGACACCTTTAATTATGTGTATCTGCTTTCTGTTGTGTGCAGCAGACAACGTCAAAAAAAGATCTGAAAAGAAAAGATCAGCTAAAAAGATGATTTAATCCCACTCTTTCTCTATATTTCAGCAATTAATGATAGTCTGTTCACTACCTGTTTATTAACATTTTCTAACTGGGAGAGAAAAAGATAGAGAATGTGTAACAATCGGTGGCGGGTGGTGGATTTAGTACCTGGGCCTTCAGTGGGGACTTAAGTGATCAAATCGACCTCTTAATACCACCACTATCATGTCACAATTATAAAAACCATCAAAAATATCCAAAAATGCCATATAACAAATTACAAAATTGGGGATGAAATCCATTCTAACTAAATTAAGAAACCCACTTAACCCTTTATCTTTGAATACATCGTCTCTAAAAGACTCCAAACCGCTATACTACAGCATCATCTATAGCAGTTCAGAATCAATATTTATCTAATAATATGACAAAAATATTAATATTAGGGATGTCAGATATTGGCTTTTTTGCTGATAACCGATATGCCGATATTGTCCAACTCTTTCTCTCTCTCTATATATATATATCTATACATACATATATATATACATAACTGCTTCCCAAGTATATTATTGCGTGTGTGTAAACGAGAGGCATTAACGTAAATATCTTTGTAGAAAGGCACTTCATGAAAGTAAGTACATATACTTGTATTCAGTTACAGCGCAGACTTGCAACATCCAATATGGCGGTGACGTTGACGTATGGCTCAGTGCTCAATGCGGCGTCCACGTACTTGTATATGGTTTTGACAACACCACTTCCTGTTTCCCAGCGTGCTTTTCTGTACTGTTGTTGTAAATGGTTGCTAAGCTACATGTTTAGAGCTTACATAGTTGTCAATTATTCTGCATTATTTGTTGGTAGAGTTGGTATATCACATTTTTCACATTTTTATGCCGGTATTATCGCACATCCATAGTAAATATGTAATAAAATACATCTGAATCACCTCTCACTCATAAGTGGGTCACAATTCTTCCACAGCGCTGTAAGAGACTCATCGCAAGTTATTGCAAACACTTGATTGCAGCTGTAGCTGCTAAGGGTGGCCCAACCTGTTATTAGGTTTAGAGGGAAATCACCTTTTTACACAGGGCCATGTAGGTTTGGTTTTTTTTTCTCCATTAATAATAAAAAGTTTCACTGAAAAAATGCATTTTGTGTTCATTTGAGGACACCACCAACTTCGTGCTCCACCGATCTCTCGCTCACCTGGACAGAGGCAGAGGTGCTGTGAGGGTTACGTTTTTGGACTTCTCCAGCACCTTAAACACTATCCAGTCTCACCTCCTCTGGGACAAACTGACACAGATGGGAGTAGGATAACACCTGGTGGCATGGATCACAGACTACCTGACCGGCAGACGTCAGTACGTGCGACTGGGGAACTGCAGGTCCAACACTGTGACCAGCAGCACAGGAGCACCGCAAGGAAATGTGCTCTCTCCTGTTCTGTTTACACTGTACACGTCCAACTTTACAGAACAGAAAAGAGATCCAGGACTTCGTCAACTGCTGTGACACAAACCACCTGTACCTCAACGCCACCAAGACCAGGGAAATGGTGGTGGACTTTAGGAGAAACAGGACACACCCAGTACCTGTCAAGGTGGTTCACGCCTACAAATACCTGGGAGTGCATCATAATAAACTAGACTGGACTGCCAACCAGATGCTCTGTGCAGGAAAGGACAGAGCCGTCTGTACTTCCTCAGAAGGCTGGCGTCCTTCAACTTATGCAAGAAGCTGCTACAGATCTTCTACCAGATTGTGGTAGCTAGTGCCCTCAAATATCAGCCTCCAGAAGAAGGAAAGCACACGCCTGGATCTATCTATCTATCTATCTATCTATCTAGTTTGACGATCTGAAACATTTAAGTGTGACAAATATATATATGTGTGTGTGTATATAATATATATATATATAATAATATAATAATATATATATATATGTACTTCAGGGATCCCACAGCCTGCACACAAGCAGTGCACAATGCAACGGAAACAAAGCTAGCAGTATTGTTGGAGTGTATGTCTTTTTATGTCAGATTAATGTTAGACTGGCTGCCCTGTGTATCATTCAAGTGACATACGTCATAGTGAGGATGGATGATAGGTTGATGTCGGTCTTTTTTTTTTATACCACACGATCGACCCGGATTATGTTCGAGGGACCACAACAAGGAACTTTCCCAATGCTAACGGTGAGTTATTATGTCTTACTATTGCTTCTCATGTGTACTATATTAAGTAATACAAGTATAAAGGTAACTACAGGGGTGTTATTTCATGTCTACAGGGCTCTAATAATGTTAAAAGTCCTTTTAGAAGGTCATAAACAATAACAAGACTGTTGGGAATAAATGAATACAACTTCATGGAACAAATATGAGAATTTAAGTTGTAAATGTACGTAACTGCTTCTGATAGTGTTTAGGCCAGCAGAGAAGGCCTTGCTGGCCCAGACGTCACATTACTGGTAACAATAGATAGATAGCGTATGCAATGAAAGAAAAGCAAAAAGAAGAAAAAATACATAATTCAAATAAATAAATATGTTAATTAATTAATAGAACATAACATACAATTAAATAAATAAGAGATATAGGCTCATTGAAGCAGAAAGCGGAAAAAGAGTGGCATCACACTAATTATGATCATACTTGCCATGTTCAATCTCAATGTCAAGCTTTCTCTTCAAACTAACAGCACGGATGAGTTGAAGCAAAAGGTGCCAACTGCTCCTTTACACCTTCTGAAGAAAAGGTCCAAGAGTCACTCACCCCGCCCACCAGCTCAAAGTGCCCGTTGTCATTGACAATGAGCTGTCCGTTGAAGGCCCACGAGAAGGAAACATCTAGGACGGGATCGCTGGTGACCTGACAGGGCAATACGATGCTTTCACCCACGATGATTTCCATGTCTGCTGGTCCCTGGGTGAATCTGGTTGGATCTGACACAAAGAACGCATTCTTTATATGAGGAACATGGGAATTTTTAGCTGTACCACTGAATTTTCTCTCTCTCTCTTTCTCTCTCTCTCTCTCTCAGAGAAGCTTCATGCACAAAAAAGTTTCGTTTTTTAAGCAATGAAGCCGTCGTGTGTAGACATTAATTACTGAGTCCTAGTTCGACATAAAAAAGCCGTCTTCTTACTTTGCAATGCCGCCCTGAAAAGATTCAATGACGGTCAAAACGGTAATCTTTCCACTTTGCAATGCCGTGAATAGATTCTAAAATAGCCAAAACACCTGAATAAAACATCTAAAATATCACTTAATTGCCGACTAATTAGAGATTAGAAGCCCATTCAATAAGAAAGGAGCAATGGTATTGTTAGTTTACGACGATCTTCGCACCTCCTCCGCACTCAATTGTTCACGCACACACCCATTCGTGACTGCTTTAATTATATATATCCTCGGGCTCGTTCACTAAATTTTTTTTTTTTATCGTGTTTTTAAAAAAAATCCAAGATGGAAATTTGTGACGCTCTGCAGGACAAGAACGGGCGTCCCCTGTCCTGCGCTCTTATTTGGCGGGCTGTGCCTTCTCCGGGGAGAAAGAGGCAGCCGCTTCATGCCTGGTGGCCGCGCAGCTGCGGTCAATTAACATTTGTGGCGGATAAAAGGCCAGCGCCGTCGAATGTGCGGCGCTGGTTCATTGTTGTTATTGATATTACTAGTTTCCTCACCGGAGCTGTTACCTAGATTTACCTACCTGTTTATGTGTCAACAGAGCGTTTTCCCCCATGTCTCTGGGTTTTGCTCCAGTCTTTTTGTGAATACATGTTAATATGTGTGTGCACAAATTCCAAATGGCCGCCAACCTGTCTATAGCGGCCACCTGTCTATAGCGGCCACATTTACACCGCCCACATCTACAGCTGACTGACGGGGATAGTTGGCAGAGTTCCAGGCTTTATTTTAAAATGTGTAGCAAAGCCTGCGTGAAGTTGTGGGCGTATACACTGGGAATGATCATCTAAATAGGGGAGGCTTAGAGGAGGTATAATGTCCATGAAGAAAGAAGGTTTTCCTTCATGCTGTTATGAAAACCTGTAACTTCAAAAGCGACTGTTTGAACGCTTCTTCTAGCAAAAGTGCTGCAAACAAGTGGGGGGGATAATAGATGTTTCTGATAGGCTCTAGGGACACATATTATGACATATTACAACACCATTAAAAAGCCCATATGGGCTAAACGGGGACCTTAAATAATAACAGTTTTCAAGAAGATTTTACTCAGCCCTTATGTCACTATATTATCTGGCCATCGTAAAACTCTATACTCTATACTACAAGTCCAACAATGCACCGTCATAGCTGCCCTTAACATTGCTAACCATGCAGCAATACATACAACAACAATACAACAATACATTTACTTTCAAGTGAAAAGTGTGAATCAAAATCTCTTACCATTTTGCTCTTCGACCAAGTGCATGCTTTGCAATAAATTCATCTTTCATTTAATTTAGAAAATTCTGTCCATCATGATAGTCTTCTTTTTCTGTCGCTAATGTGTCAAGCCAAAAAAACAGATACATAATCAAGTCTGCAGCTATTCATTCTGTATTATTCTTAGACAATAAAATAGAGCATTTATTTTGATGATGAATATATCACTGTAATGTGTACCTAACTGAATGGAATAGGTTTGGAAGCAGCATTTTCCCACTATTCATTCTCTAAGTTAAAAGGTATTTTGTGGTTTCAAATTCAGCATTTCATTAAGGATTATTACCTCTGCATAGAACATTAGATTTTCTTTGTTGACTGTCTGAAAAGAAAAACACTGATGATATAACTGCTGCCGATAGACAAGCTCTATAATACATGAAGCACAGTTGTATTCAGCCAGTCCCCTCAACACCATAATAATGGGATAAAAGGTTGCCTGTCACCACTAACATGGCTGACGTCGTACTTTTAATGTTCTGAATACCTGATAATAGTCCAACACAGTGAAGATTGTATGTAATCTGTTAAGAAACGTTGATTTGAAGCCACAGTAATAAGTGTGTTTTTCTATAGGCCCTCTTTCAACTTGTGGTGTAATTTAGCCAATGACAATTGACCCAAATATAAGACGATCATGAATATAGGATGACCCCTCTTTTTTAAAGCCTGTTTTTAAAAATATATATTCAACTGTTCCTTGCTACTTTGCTGTTTGAATTTCGCGGCTCCACTCTATCGTGGTTTTTCAAACTGTATTTATTAAAAAATCATGTGGCTTCGTGGTTGAATATGGCCTATTAGTCAAATATTTGCACACTGAAGCAAATGTTACATATTTTTTGCCTAAATTAAGCATGATCAACCATAAAAATGGCAAAATGAACTAAAATATACTGTATATAAAGAATAAGACATTCAGTAGACACATTCAAGGATGCTGTGAATGATTTGTAGTATTCTACACTTGTCACTAGATGTCAGTAATGTTTCTATAATGTTTGGTGAAACACCCAAGGGCCAGACTTCATCGCCAGAAAAACAGGCTTTTACACAGGTTTGCATTATCTCATAACAGGCACAATAATCCCTAACCCACACCAGGCTAAAACTCAACTCTGAACCCCCTGAACATTACATCTTGTTGTCACCCCTCATTTTCTTATTTATGTCTCCATCCATCCATTTTCCTACGCTTATAAGGGTCTGGGTCATGGGGGCAGCAGTCTCAATAGGGAAGCCCGGACTTCCCGGTCCCCGGCCACCTCCTACAGCTCCACCGGGAGGACACCAAGGCGTTCCCAGGCCAGCTGTAAGACATACTCCCTCCAGCGTGTCCTAGGCCTGCCCCGGGGCATTCTCCCGGCTGGGCATGCCCGGAACACCTCACCAGGGAGGCATCCGGGAGGCATCTGGACGAGATGCCCGAGCCACCTTAACTGGCTTCGCTCAATGTAAAGGAGCAGCAGCTCTATTCGGAGCTCTTCCCGGATGACTGAGCCACTCAACGGAGGAAACCCATTTCAGCCGCTGGTATCCGTGATCTCGTTCTTTCGGTCACAACCCAAATTGAGAGCTTTGCCTTCCGGCTCAGCTCTCTCTTCACCACGACAGTCCGGTACAGCGAGTGCATTACTGCAGACGCTACGCCGATTCACCTATCGACCTCACGCTCCAACCTTCCCTCACACAGGCGATGCAGACGAAGCTCTGCTGGAGGTGAGAGTTTAAGACTCGACAAACAGGAAACTGCCGTTACACACCCTTACTACACATTTGGGTCTCCCAGGTTTGTCCTCCATCCTGCCACACTATCTAATCCAACCTATCACCAGGTGGTGATCAGTTGACAGCTCAGCCCCTCTCTTCACACGCGTGTCCAGAACATGCAGACGCAGGTCTGATGATTCAACTACAAAGTCGATCATACACCTGCGGCCTAGAGTGTCCTGGTGCCAAGTGCACTTGTGGACATCCTTATGTTCAAACATGGTGTTTGTTATGGACAAACTGTGGTTCGCACAGAAGTACAACAACACCGCATGGTTCAGATCGGGGTAGGCGTTCCTCCCAATCATGCCCCTCCAGGTCACTGTCATTGCCCACGTGGGCAGTGAAGTCTCACAGTAGAACGACCGAGTCACTAGTTGGGGTGTTCTCCAGCACCCCTCTGATGGACTCCAATAAGGCTGGGACTCTGAAATGCCATTTGGCGCATACGTGCAAACGATCGTCAGGACCCTTTCCCCAACCCGAAAGCATAGGGAAATGACCCTGTCTTTAACCGGGGATGACTCCAACACAGAGGCACCAAGCCGGGGGGCTATTAATAAGCCCACACCAGCTCGCCGCCTCTCCCCTGCAGCAACTCCAGAGTAGAACAAGGTCCAGCCCCTATCGAGAAGTTTGGTTACAGAACCCAAACTGTGCGTTGAGGTGAGTCTGACTAGATATAGTCGGAATGTCTCAACCTCTCGCACAAGGTTGGACTCCTTCCCCACCAGAGAAGTGACATTCCATTTCCCAAGAACCAGATTTGGCCGCCGAAGACCAGGTTGCCCAGACACCAGCCCTCAACCGCCACCCAAAACACATTGCACCGGACCCTTATGCTTGCCCCCGCAGGTGGTGGGTCTTTGGGGTGGAGATTCTGTGTAGCTTCTTCAGGCTGGGCCTGGCCGGGCTCCACGGGTGAAGGCCCCACCACCAGGTGCTCGCCTGTGAGCCCCTTCCCCAGGCCTGGCTCCAGGGTGAGGCCCCGGTATCCTACGTCCTGGTGAGGTGCGGCCCCTCCTCTTACATTTATTTATAAAGTCTTCTGAATCACTCTTGGTCTGGCCCGTCCCCTAGGACCTGTTTTCCTTGGGAGACCCTACCAGGGGCATATAGCCCCAGACAACATAGCTCCTAGAATCACTCGGGCACTCAAACCCCTCCACCACGGTAAGGTGGTGATTCACGGAGGAGTATATTTATGTCTTCAATGGCTTATTTTCTCTTATGTCTACTATATTGGGTAATACTGTCATGTTGTGTTGTCGCTCTGCTTTCCGCCACAGTGCATACTGACCTGCAGAGGCGCAGCTGTCTGTACACACCTGCTACCAATTACTCATGCACCGTTGATAAGCTGTTGGAAGACGGTTGGTCTTCTCCAGATTATTCCTTTGGACTTCCACGCAACCTGTGCAACCTGCCTCCTATCTAGCTTGTGCTCTTTGCTTTCGTGTTTCCTCCTACCTGCTTATTTTTTCCACTCACCGTAGTTCTGCTATGGTTAAATACCTGCTTGACGTTCAGCAACGTTTTCAGTTTAGCATTTTGCTCATGTGTATTCCTGCAGCTCATTTTAGCTCGCAGTGACTTTTTGTTACCTTTTTTCGAGTGGCATGCCCGAGCTTTCTGTTTATGGACTTTACCTTTTGTACTACTCCTGTTGCCTTTTCTTCTCCACGGTGGTCACCTTTTGCAATAAACCTATTTTTGTTACTTACTTGTTCGTAAAGAAAGAGCTAAAAAAAAATATATCACAGAGTAACGTAATAACAACAGACAAGACACTACCAACAAATAATGCAGAATAACCAACAACTATGTGAGCTCTAAACATGTAACTTAGTGGCTATTTACAACAACAGTACAACAAAGCCTGGAATCAGCTATCAAAACCATATATGTCGACGCTGCTTCGCAGAGCCGTACATCAGCGTTGCCGCCATATTGGATGTGGCAAGGCTGCGCTGTAAGTGAACACAAGGAAATGTACTTCATAAAACGCCTTTCTACAAAGAAACTGAAGTTAATACCGCTCGTTTATACATTCACACATGCACTAATATACTTGGGAAACAGGCACCAAAAACAATGTATTTGGACTTCACATTAGGATTCACATTAGATCAGCTATAGAGCACAAAGTTGTTACGTGCAGTCAGGTAGAGATCCCAATATGCAGAGCCAGACACAATCCAGGTCAAAAAATAATATCTTTAATTTAGTAGAGCAAGAACCAAGTAACAAAGGAATAGCAAAAACTTCTGAGTCCAAACTGAGGTAGAACGGTGCAACTAAGGTAGTAAAACAAAGAGGCACCGTGGAAAAAGGCAACAACTCACTGATGAGCAGACGGCGTCACAGGAGGCAAGGAGCACGTGGAACAGACTAAGAAATATCACAGCAATCTTAAGGCCAAGAGCACAGGCGCAAACAAACTGGTGTTTCGCGGGCAGCATGCAAACCAGTAGTAACAATCCCACGTCCTCCTCCTGCAGCCATGTGGCTTAAGAGCCCTAGATGACCAAGTGGCTACAGGTGTGCCTCGTGGCGCCGCCCACTCAGGGAGTGAAGAGATCTACAAAGAAACACACAGGTCAAAAGGTGACAACACCTAAATGAAACAACCCTAACAGAAAGTAGTGCTAAAAAAACCATACACAGTATATATACTATATATATTGTCTAATATATCTATCTATATATATATACACACTACTTTTAATGCAGTAAAATACGAATAGAAAATAAGAACATGAAAGTTATCAAAATAATCAGCAAATGCATGAATTTTAAACGATACCCCTTTAACTAAAAATAAATTAAATATTTCCAAAAATAACATAAATCAAGGCACAAGAAACACAAATGTATTCTTATATACAATTTGTAATACATTAATTATCTACTCACTGGACTCATTTAAGAGTATTGTTACTTTACAACAATTTTACTCAAGAAAAAGATATGTAATGTTACAAGTATTGGTATCAGTTGATATTGGAATCGGAAATTGAGAGTTGGACAATATCGGCATATCGGTTTTCGGCAAAAAAGCCAATATCAGACATCGTAATCAGAACTCCTCCTCTGATGTTTGATAGCTTGCCCATCCTTTAAGGCTGTGTTCACAAAAAATATTAGCTTAGTGTTCAAACGGGTATTTCGGTCATATGCAACCAAAGGCTTTTGTGACTATAATATGACATAACTCAAACATTCCAAATCAAAGTACCATCTGCTGGGCTGAATATTTGGTTATTTTCATATTCTCCTGTTTCTACCAGCTCAGATTTTGCAAACAGCTTTACAAAATTTACTTTTAAAGATTTAAAGATCACGACCAGGCCCGTCCACATAGACAGAGGGGAGAGAGAGGAGAAAGTGCTTCTGATGCATTTTCTCTGATATAAACCTCTACACCCCAAAAATAAGAATACTGGACGGAAGAAAAAGAAGACTAAAATAAAGAGAAAAATACCGTCTTATATTTGAGTCAATATGGCAAATAAGTAACGGTAATAAATGTACACTAAGAGGTGTAGGTGTACTGGCAGGTCGACCAACATTTTTGACATGTAAAGGACAGGTTCCGAGGTCATTATAGCAATGACTGGGAAGCTTTTTAATTTTTTTTTTATTTTGAGCCAGTATTAAGTATTTTCAATCTGTTTATGGTAAAATGGCATTTTGCTCCCTTAAAATCAGCTATAATCATGTTAATAATCATATTAAGACAAGCCAGTTTTGCTGGAATGAACTATAAAAAAAGAAAAGAAAAGAAGATTTGTTCTCACGTCGCACCTTTTACGTAGCCTGCCAATGGATTAAAAAAAATGACATTCAAAGAGTGTTCCCCTGCTATTTAAGCTGGGAATAATCAATGTGTAGGTCATGGCTCTGTGTCAGTGCCAGCATTATAGCCTTGAAAAATGCTTCAATAATTTGAAAGAATAACTGGCCTTAACAGTTTTTCACAGTGGACAATAGCATGCATCACATTAATAAACCTAGCAAGAATCCCACAGATCACTGAACTATCAAGTCACATCACTTTGTTTATGCTCCATATGAGCTAAAGGGCGGAATGACGATTTTTGAAGCTGTGGTGGTGGGCTGCATAGGAGCGTGGACTGCCCCGGCTGTGTCGTGCCGCTGCTGCATCTGCAATTTTTTTACAACAAATAGCAATTTTTTATGACTTATTTATTTCTTAACTTATTTATTGAACTTTTTTTCAACAACTCTCACAATGAACCGAGAACATTGCAAAACTGTTAATTTAATGGCAAAGTTGCTGAGAGCGCTGCCAACATTTAAATTGCACTTTATTTACAAAGCACATCTCCACTCAGTGTGCTCAATTGTCATTAAATGCAGGTGTCATGTTTGAATAGAACACTAAAAATACAAAGAGGTGAAGCAAATATTCTTTGGTGAACTACTCAACATCAGCTCGTGATCTATCTGTTGGAGACCCTGTGATAGCGTCACTGTCTAAAGCACACTACGTGTTTCTGTTGCACAACTTTGACACACAACTAGTGTTTTGAAGACAAGTCATAAGTATTATAATGATAACAAGAGAACAAGACTGTTAAGTGACACTTAAAACATAAGTTGTGATGATGATCGTAGCTTGCCGGTGACACAAAAATGAGCTAGCTAGATGCCGCCAGCCAGGCATGTAAACAAAAATGCCAGAAAGTGGAATGAGACTGAAACATGAGCGATCACACTCGCTGGCATAGATGGCTTAGCATGTGACAAGTTGTCAATTGACTACACATTTTACGAGTTATTGTTCATTCTCCCGATAATAAAAAAAACAAAGTGAAAGTCCACACAAGACGTGTCGCCTATCTGGTCACACATGTGAAAGTGCCAGCAAGGCAGACAGGCAATTCCAGTGCATGCTTATCAAAATAAAGCACAGTGAAGCATTTTTATTATATTTTAAATTGTTTTCAAACTAATTGTGGTCAATATGTGCGTAAATAATAATCTATGTATGTATCTATATAGCATATATATCTATTCATACAATATATTACTTAAAATGATTTTCAAGTAAAAAAAACAAACTCATTTTTAACATGTGGAGGCTTTTATTTCGTAGTGGCACACCGCCATGATCAATTACATGTAGCGGAAACCCTGGAATTACATCACTCATAAGGGGGTCGGGAATATAGAAGTCCGTTATCTGATATGGTAGAAGTCAGGAAAGATGTGAAAATAGTGTAGGATGATGAATTAAGTCGTAGATTTAGCAAATTCAATGGGCGAATCATAGATTGGTTCTCAGAAAAAGACCAGTTTTTCTATTGACTTTGATGACTGAAAAGCTATACAGACAGTTATGAATTAACTGAAATTTATGAGAATGAATTTTAAATGTACGAACAAAATATATTAATTGATAACACAGCAGCTAAATGTAGTTGCAACATAATAATGGATAAATTACACATACTGTACAGTTGAAATTCTTCCATAGGGTTTTCAGGGCACTTATATTTCCAGTTAATGACCATTACTTCCCATTTAAGGTGTCCAATAGGATGTAAATCTCTTTGTGATAGACAATTCAATATGAATCTAGATACACAGGTTACGATATGATCCAAAAAGGATATATTTTAAAAACAGAACGATACGATACAATTCGATGCAATGTACCAACAATGTGATTTGATACGATTCGATTCGATTCTGCAGTTAAAGTTTGTTGATGTAGACATTAATCTTACATGAAAAAATAAAGATGCCAATTGTATGAAAGTGGCATGTACAATAGTAACAACTCTCGTGTACTGTTTGCTAAAGTTAACAAACCCTCCAGTTTCACTGCCCTTACAACTCATTTCTACATCAAAGTGCAATGAGTTTGCAACATTCTTTCATGACAAAGTGCAAGGCATAAGAAATGCAATCATTTCCACAACACAAATAGCTATTCTGTAGCCAGCCAAATACCTCGAGCTGACACATTTCACACCTGACATTGACAAAACAGTCGAAGAGATCATCTGCAGTCTGAATCCATCAACGTGCTGCTTTGATGAGTTACCCACTAGATTTCTTACGTCTGTGCTGAGCAGTTTGCTACCACAACTCACTCATCTAGTTAACATCTCACTTCAGACTGGAACATTTCCAAAGGCCCTAAAATCTGCAGTCATTAAGCCTCTTCTGAAGAAGAGCAGTCTTGATGCCGCAGTACTGAACAACTATCGGCCCATTTCAAACCTGCCATTCTTGGGAAAAGTCTTAGAAAGAGGTTGTATACCAACAGCTTACTGACTTTCTTCTCTCTAACAATGTGTTTGATACTTTCCAATCAGGCCAATCAGGCTTTCCACCACAGCACAGAGACAGCTCTGATCAAGGTGACAAATGATATCCGTCTGAACACAGATGCAGGCAAAGTCTCACTTTTAGTTCTGCTGGACCTGAGCGCTGGCTTTACACAGTTGACCATGTGATCTTATTACAAAGGTTAGAAAACTGGGTGGGAATCTCTGGTACTGCTCTAAACTGGTTCAAGTCCTATCTGGAGGATAGGAAGTATTTTGTTGGAATTGGTAACTGTGTAGCTGAGCAAATGGCTATGACCTGTGGGGTTCCCCAAGGGTCAGTCCTGGGACCCCAATTGTTCAATCTGTACATGCTTCCTTCAGGCCAACTAATAAGCAGCTGAACTGTGTCCTACCACAACTATGTAGACCAGTGTTTTTCAACCTTTTTTGTGCCAAGGCACATTTTTTTTTATTGAAAAAACCACAAGGCACACCACCAGCCGAAAATGCTTACAAATGAACTCTGTAGCCTACATTGACAACATAAAGTTGTTCTCATCACAGTGTCAGTGTAGGAATCAAATAAACAAAAATATTTATAAGCTATATTTATAAATACAGTGTATATAAGCTTTATCTCATGCCACACAGATTGACTACTACTGTATTTTTACTATTTTTCTTTCACCTCATATTTGGTCTCAAATGCTGATACTATGTGGGAATGCATAAAGGTAAGTTTTGATGACTTATTGAGTGCTAATGTGCACATTTGTCTCAAGTTAATTCATGCTAGCGTACTGCCTTTTACCACACACGTCAAACAGCGATCTAATAATCTCTCTGGAAAAACTTGGCTGGAACTTGAACTGGTTGATGGTGGGTCGGCATTCAGATGTTGTTCATGTCTTCGTTTCACACAATACATAATAAATAAGAGAAATTAGATCCCCCACCACCACCACCACCACCACCACCCCCGGTCCAGGGAGATTTGTGGGAACACAAGCCGGTCCGTGGGTCAGAAAAGGTTGGGGACCACTGACTTATGCAACTCAATTTGGGTAGCATGACTGCTTTTTTCTTTGAAATGTATTTTTATCCTATTCCATGAAGTCATCATAAAACAGGCGTGCTACCTACAATATAGGAAATTTGTTCATTTTCAGTTGGCTTTACACAGACAGTGGTAACAGTAACATGCATTGACTGGCCACAACATTAGGTACCCTTGCACAGTATAGAGCTGCATCAAACATTCTGCCTGTATGGCTATCATACTACATTATATACATAAGCTAAAATATTACACCTCTCTCAATATGTTGCCGAATGCACGTTGCAATCTTAAACTTTTTTTTGTAACGTACACGGTGCATTTCACAACACAGCTGTATACAGCTCGTGCATCAGTAACTGCCGTTTATTTTTTTGTCTGCTTGCTTATAATCTGGCTGGTAATATAAAGTTGGAAAACTTTGTTTGTAGTACACAATGCGGTGCTTTTGAGAAAAATACAGTGAACAAGGCTGACAGATTATTTCCCTCTTTGCCATCAATGGACGCCAACGTCACACAGATCATTAAAAAAATAATTGAAATAATAAAGTCGTACAGATGATTTACACACATACACAGTACACACATAGCTGAATAATAAACAATAAACGTAGCAACTTCTGATCAAACCATGTCAATTTCAGACTTAAAATAATGTACAGATTTAAGCCCCAACCATTTCCGGTTAAACCACGCCCACTTCCGGTTTATGCTCCGCTCACTCTGAGCACAGATACGGATCATTTAGATGGGTGAACAGATACAGATATATATAGTGGTGTACTCGCTCATCCCTAGTTTTCAACACTCCAGGTAGGTAACAAAGGTGCATCATTTCAAAGTTAACAAATTACAAAGCAAAGTTATGATACTCTCCTCTGTTGGGCTGGCTGGCCAAGTTTTGCACTCTTCTTGTAAAATCCAAAAACCTTCCAAACTTTTCTTTTTTTGCTGATGTGTAGAAAACTAGCTAGATGGTGCCAGCTAGTGCGCCTGCTACTATTTCAATCCATTCTCGTCTTCAGTCATGGCAAGCTATGGCGCATGCGCGACAATCCTTTCGTCAACAGCCCAGGCTCGCGCATTATTTATAAGACAGTCTGTCAACCAACTGCTTCACTCACGATACCCGATGCATGTCTCCACAATCGATTAATCTTAACATACTGTATATGGCTGATTCTGGAGGCTGCTACTGGCAAAGCCGAATCATTCACTTGTCAAACCATTGGTTTATCGTCCACAACCCTAGAGCCCAACTTTTAATATGTCTCCTTTCACTCCTCCTCTTAACTTCTCTCAAGTGTCTTTTCCCTCAATTTTCCCTTTTGCAGGTGTTGCACAGAGCAGGTTTGTCCATGCTTAGTGGAAGGCAGGGCAGTGAAGCAAGATCAGGCATGATAGAAAGAGGTTATCAACATGGAGGAAAGAGGAAATTGGACCTGATGGTCAAAGAGGAATCTGACTTTTTGGATGTGGACATCGAGACACGCACAGTTGCTCTTCAACTGCAGCTTCTGTAACAACTCACTACTGCTTTCATTGCTTCCACTCAAGGCCGTTTCATTTGACGCAGCAAAATTGGTTGTTTCAACTCCTCCAAGGGAAACATTGATGGGGTGTTTTCTCCCAAGACTTTCCAGGTGAATTATTGCAACTGCGACAAAATGCAACAGCACAGAAGGAGTAGAAAAAGTTAGACATAAGAGCTTGTTTTGTGAGTTGACAGTGATGGTTAATGACAAATACATATTGTATATGGCCATTATGTGTATGTGGCCATTACAGGAATTAAAAATGTAAGAATATCTGCAGTTGGTTGAAATGAGCTATACGTATCATTCATTTCCAGACATTATTATCTTTGGACTTTTCTAATTTGGGCCTTCTCTCTTTGGATGTTCCCATTTGTATATTCTAGGTTCCACAGGGATACTTGGCTTGTTGCCTTTGTTTTACATTTGGAACTGATCGCTGCCTGCCTCTGGGTATATGTTCATTGTTATTCTATTCCTCTGAATTATTTATCATTTTACTGTATATACTATTACAATCATCCCATTACTAGCCTGCATTGCTGGAAAATGTCCTTTATGTACCACCAGAGAGAGCGTCCCTATAGTTTAGAACTCAAACAATTCTGAATTTGATGGAAAATATGTTATGTGAGCATAAATGGATTGAGACAGACCAAGATGAGAATCCAACAAATCAAAGGTTGAAATAAGCAACAGATGTTTTTGAGTCATACCTGTCAATGCTCCCGTTTTCAACGAGAAACTACCGTGTTTTGCCCTTCTTTCTCGGACCCTCCCATTTTATTAGTTTCCTGTCACAATAACCGATATATCAATTAATAAAATAATTTAAAAAAACGAAGTCAATCATTTTTCCCGGCCTTGATAAATTGACTTGTATGCATGAGTGTTTGATTTCCTGGTCTCTCTTTCAGGCTGGATGACAAGAAGGTTCACTCTGCAGCTGGATGTCCATGTTGGTGCTACAGTGAAATAAATGGAGTGAGTGAACCCTCCTCTCAGCTATTCAGCCTCTTTGTCCCAGTATGTGGAGGCGGGCTACCTTGGCTAGCAGCAAGTTAGCCTTGTGAGCAAGCATACGCTAAAATGAATGAAGGCACAAAAGCAATGGTTTCTAAGTCGAATGCCACGGCCCCAGTGTGGGAATATTTTGGTTTTAAACAGAATGAACAAGGTGAGCGCATAAACACAGACGAACCGATATGTCGTATTTGTTTGAAAGTACCGACTGAAAGAAGGAGAATACGACCAACTTGTATGCACACCTAAAATGGAGATGGAAAAGGAACCTTCGTCCCCACAGTCAGTCAGTGTCGTTCGCTACAAAAGAAATGCAACATTTCGGGAAATGTTAGAAATGTTAAACAGACAGTATGAATTGCCTGGGAGAACGTATGTACAACATGTCACAAACAGCAATTCCTGAACTGTATAACCGACTGAACGAAGACGTGTTAAAGGACATCAGAAACTGCATCCGCCACCAGAGGTATGTGGTTCAGCTCAATATGACCTCATGCATTAATGTAACAATACACTGTACACACTGTAACTGCGTGTGTGTGGTTTTTATTGGAGTGTTTTTTCTTAACAGAGACAGAGCCCATTTTATTTTCATTGACTTTTTTTTCATCTTTTTTGTTTGTTTAATTTATGGTGTTGTTTGTTTGTTTAATTTATTTAAAAGCTCTTGACATTCCAATTACTATGTTAAAAACTCTTGAGAAATTAAAGGTTATTGCTTTTGATACAATGTACTTGCATTATTATGCCATATAATTAATGAAAAAATTGTCAAAAAAAATGTCAGTAATATCGATTATCGACAATAATTTGTAGGACACTTACTGTCCAGCAAAATTTTGACAGGCCTATTTCCCATGTATTTTCTGTATTTTAACTTTAATGAAAAAAAAACTGTATCTGGTTCTGCCAGAACAGCACAGCCTCCGGTCTGCTTGGTAACACTCAGGCAACATCAATGTAATACAGGGGTAGGGAACCTATGGCTCGGGAGCCAGATGTGGCTCTTCTGGTGGTTGCATCTGGCTCTCTGACTTTAACACAATACTATTTTTTCTGTTGTAATTTTATTTGACAGAAATCACAGTGTTAAAAATAACATTCAAAATATAAAACATCTTTATGCACTTTAATCCATCCATCCATGTTCTACCGCAAGCACAGAAGTCACATTAATGGTAAGAAGTATTTCACAGTATTTATTATTGGTTAGCTTCAATATAACAATGTTATTAAAAAGACTAAATTCAGAGACTTATTATAATCTAAAATTGTTGGTCATGCTTAATAATGCACACATTTAGTTGTATTGTCAGTTGTTGTTAGTTGTACATGGCTCTCACGGAAATACATTTTAAAATATGTGGCTTTCTTGGCTCTCTTAGCAAAAAAGGTTCCCGACCCCTGATGTAATACATCCTGTAACCAGGAAAGTCAGGCATTCAAAATAAAAGAAGCACACCAGTAAAATAACACGGTTGCACCATAGTACTGTAGGCATTCGGGTAACCTTCTACCCTACAAAGTGCTATATTGCATTTTATCCGCTTTTACATGTACTCTGGAGCTCTGCACTTGTCCAACATATAGATGCCATATATCACATATGACAAGTAACATTGCAGTCACATGTTAACAACAATAGCAACGATAGCAACACCATGCTATTTGTGGAAGAAGAACAAAAAGATCAAACTTACAGTTCCCACCTCTGTAGCTAATAGTCGCCACAGCTCCAGGCTTTATTTTAATATGTGTAGCGAAGCCTGGCTTTTCTTTTTTTTTTTTTTTACAAAATTGTCCTCTGTGAAGTGGTGGGCGTGTACACAGGGTGGGCTCATCTAGGTAGGGGTGGGTCAGAGGTGGTATTATTTTCCAATACGTGGGAAACAAATTGTTCAATTATTTATTTTTTAGGGCAAAATTACACAATTAACAATATAAAATAAATCTTTCTTAAATAAAAATATTTCCTGCTTAAATTAACAGAATAAAAATACATTTATTTTACAGACCTTTGTCCTATACTTAACTTAAAACAGTATAAATTCAGTGTCCAGCTTTTATGTGTTTCTGTTAATTAAACAACTTACACCCACAACGTACCAAATCAAGCTCTGAACTAACCCTATTGTTTCTTTTTTTAAGACACTGTCCCTGCAGTAAAGGATCACATTTTGAGTCTGAAGACTAGAAGCTAGGCTGCTGCCACCAATGTGAGGTAGAGTCACAGCAAAAGCAAAGGGAATAAATAAAGATGCCAGAAAAGTCGAACAGCAGTGAATTTGATAGATTAGCAATCAGACACGCTGTCATCGATTGGCTTAGCCTGTGGCAAGCTGTTGCAACACTGTTGTCAATGGAACCCATTGACATTTTACTGATTATTTTTTATTCTCACGGTAATACGGGACAAAGTGGTTCCCTTTTCAGCTCAATGCAGAATGCATACTTATGTTTCAAAATACGGGACAATTCTTTTTTGGCTATCCTAGATCCATGTAACCCACACACATGCAGTGATCAAGAAGAGTTTACCTGTAACAAGGAGCCTTCCAGTTGTACTTGACATGCCAAATCTATTCCGAGCGAAGCACGTATAGCTGCCTGCATCCGATTTGCTCACGTTGGCAAGCCTCAGTGTTCCATCAGGTGAAAGGGTGAGCCTATAGGAGTGCAGCAACAGACACAGCAGTTTCTGAGCCAACATCACTTAATGCCGGGTGATTTTATCATGACATATAGTTAAAAGTCTAGATTGGAGTCCGGGGTTTGAGCTTGGTCAATGAGCACTTCATGTATGAATAGATAAGATTTATTGGGTGTTTATGTTGCAATGAGGAAATTTATTGACTATTTAAAAAGGGTATTTTTAAAACATTGATATGAACACCGAATCAGTGCTTCTTCGCCTTCTCAGTGCTTACCTGTTGTTGGTGTGAATAGGAAGGTTTCCTTTTTTCCACAAAATGCTGGCCATGGGATATGCTTGGGGTTTACACTCCAAAGTCACGGTACTTCCTGCTTTGGCTTTCAGCAAAGCTCTGAGGACGTTCCCTGTGAAGTCCGGGGGAGAGGCTGATGGGAAACAGTAACCAGACTTAGGACAGCAGAAATCAAGAATAACTTACATCAAATAACCCATGTGCAGTGGTACCTCCAAATTACAATGTCCCAAAGGTTGTACAAGTCATTGTTATATTAAAGATATGCCACAAAGGTTACACAAAAACATGGGATGTCGAACCTTGAGTCACTTAGGCCCAGTCCAGCTAGCGTCAAAGTAATAACTTAAACTTGAGGTACATCTGTAAACTGTTGTTATGGCCTCATTTATCTTTAAAGTTGACTTAGTGCTTTACTTTAACGTATTGATATTACAGTGGTTCACTAATTGCATGGTTGTTAATCACAAAATTAAAAAAAACAGTTAATAAAGGTTTTATGATGGCGACAGATATCTTTTATTAAAAAAATGGTTTGAAAATACTACAAACTAGCATCTCATACTGCATTATGCCGGCCTTTGAACACACTTAACAAGCAGTAATACCGTGGAAATTCTGGTTCCATCTGGCAGGTAAATAAAAAGATATATTTTAAATGTGTTTGACCTCGACAAAACATCCTCACTGACCCCATTATCCGTTAAGCCAGACAACCTTTCAGAATGTCACTAAAATGACCTTTAAAATGGTGAAGCAACAATGATTTGATGATTTAAGGGAGAGATAAATGCCACCTACCTAAAACCATTAGTTCAGCAGCAAAATATATAATGCTGTGCTCGTTCTCGGCCACACACTGGTACATTCCGGCGTCGGAGAGTGTCAACACCGACACTGATAGAGCTCCGTCCTTCATGAGGATCCTATCCTATGAGGGATGAAAGAAAGTAATTATTGCTTCAGACTTAAGATAGCCTTTGCTTTGCTCAGCGGACTCTGGCCAAGCTCAATATGCATTAGATTGGGAAGACGACATAATCGATGGGCATAGATCAAATCCGGATTTACAAATCAGGAATGAATCAATCGAGGTAGAAATCACATTTGTGTCTGCCAAATAGTTCCAAGCAAAGTGTCACCATCATTTAAACCAAGATTTATAATATGCTGGTTGGTCCTGCTTCCAGCAGGTCCACTAGTGTAAATTCACAGAAATATTCTATACTGAAACTTACCATAGCAAATGTACCAAGGGACAATACTATAGAAATTAAACTTGGCTGTAACGTAGAGTAGTCAGTGTAAAATTAGCATCACAGTTTCAATTTACTGCCCTGACTGACTCAACGCACAGTCATTGTTTAAATAGCTGGTAACACAAGTGAGTATCAAGATAATTGTGTCTTGCCTAAAATCAAGCATGGTGGTTGTATGAGTGCTGTCGGCACTCAGGGAAACATGAATACCAACATGTACTGTGACATCCTTCAGCAGCAGCAGACTGTTACACCCACGGTGTAAGAAGGAGAGGTTCCGCAGGTCCTTCATACCGACCGCTGTCAGGCTCTACAACACCTGCACCACCTGAACCATGTAATCACTATATATTCTTTACTTGCCTATCTTGCTTGCTGCTGTAACAAGTGAATTTCCCTGCTGTGGGATAAATAAAGTGCAATACAATACAATACAATACAATACATTCTGAAGCAGGACATGATCCCCTCCCTTGGGAAACTGGGCCACATGGCAGTTATGCCATTATTGTCTACACCACCCCTTGGCATCCGTCAGTCTCGGAAGTATCATGGTGTGCGGCTGCATGAGCGCTGTAGGTAGTTCATTGTAGGTAGTTGTTTTTCATTGAAGAATTTTCAACGGATAGTAAATCTATACTGCTGTACAAACTACAATGACGTTATTCCAAGTTTAATTTCTATAGTATTGTAGCATCGGAGGGAGTTGACGTTGGACTTTCCAGTATACCTTGCGGAATTGTGTAAATAGTCGTTAAAGTTTACTTTTGTTGTTAGCGCTTTGCTGTTGTTACCCATGTTGTAGTAGTTCATTCATGTTATGTGTTAACTCGCTGTGAATGTGTTGAGTTGTTATTTTGTTGCACCGTGAGTAAGACTGTCTGTCTGTTCAGTGATCATGTGTATTGTGTTGTCAAGCTCGTTGTGCTCTGTTGGCTATTATTCGCTTCAGATTAAAAGCCAGACTTCCTTGAGCAAGCTGAAGTGACTCTGACCATTTTCTGTGTTACTCAAGATTGCCACAATATTGTCCCCTGAAAAGATATGCTGTAATAAAAATAGTTATTGAAATGTGAGGGGTATACTCACTTTTGTGAGATACTGTGTATATTTTGAATTAGGAATGTAAAACAACTAACAATCTTGCAGAAATTTTGTGCAGTAGATAAAAATAAACACACAATATTGAATGAGATATCACTGCACTTTTATAGAGGGTACCAAAACATATGAAAAATTTTCAAGGAGTATCCGAAAGGGAACCGCAGATTTATGAGGGAAGGAAGGGTTAAATGGGAATATAGGAAATGTGCGCTTTATAGGCTACCTGTACTTGATGGAACTGAGCAATGAAGTGGTGTAGGGTATGAAGGATAATTTGTATCTTTTGCTTTTTGCCAGTGGTTTATGTCTAAGGCGGGTACCAGAAGGCAGAAACTGAGGAGGTTCATTGCTGTCAAACATGATGGATTGTAGCGCCTTTGACAGCAGTTTATTGTACAATTCCAAAATGGGTTTTTGCAGAATGCCAATAATTTTGCTGCTGACTTTGTCGTTGGTGTGTGTAATTCCTTTGTATGTATCTTGTGCGAACCTTTAAAGATATTCAGTGGAATGAAGCAACATATCCCCTTGTCAAATATGACAATATTTAAAAAAAATACTCTAATCAGGCTGCTTTGTGGTCAATCTCATTAAATTAGGCCTACATTATTTAACATACACATAAATAAACCTCTGCAACGTTAAAGACAATTAAGCTAAAAGCTGTGGTTCTCACCATACACCACATTACATAGGCTGTAGTAGAAAAGTGTTAGGCTCCATGCAGCGTATCTCAAATTAGATTACACTCACTGTCCCTTAATCAGGCGGCTCTTAAATATGCGCCATGAATAATGAAGAGCAGCAAGCGACTCCATTCAGATGAAATGGAGCAACCTCTTGGGGACCACGCTGCTGTATGATCTGCTGGGGTAAAGACAGGGAACCGTGTCTCATCACTGGCACACCTCAGCGACATGTTTATACTCTCCCTTCATATCGCATCCTGAATTGCACTTGGAAAAACAGCGGTTCGGCGCTAGGCATCAAAGGTGAAGATGAAGTCTTCAGAAGGAAACACTGGTGAGGACAGATGACATATTTACTTGGGAGATCAGCTGCTGGCCGTTCTTCAGCCACGTGTAAAGGGGTTTGGGTTTGCCACTGGCACGACACTCCCAGTCCAAATTCTCTTCTATGGCCAAGGCCGTGTCCTTCATGGTCTGAATCCACTGAGGCTTGGCTGAGGGAACACAAACACGAGGCACAGGTTTGGACAAGGCTCCATTATATCACCACATTCTGCGCATATTAGATTTTTCAGGAAATTTCCATGGACAAAATATTACAACAACTGACTTTGTCTTTTTTTTTGTCAATACACAAGCGCAATTTTTTTTCCTTTTCTCAAATTCCAACCCAAATATAAAACGGCAATAACTGGCATAAAATTAAACCCAGCAGGGCTTATTATCTGAGAAAGTGTCTGTTCTGTTCTGACTGCATCTGTAAAAACTTGTGTTACTACCGTCATTAAATCACCAAATTATAATTCTGAACTTTATCTCAGTCAGGCGCAATTACAAAATAACACCAAGACCATTACACAACAATCAGCCTCATTTTACACCCAGCTTTTACTAATAATGTATTTATCCACATAAGAGAGTCAAAATATTAGAAGCACATCTCAGCATAATACATATAATGCATGTACAGTCTAATGAGATCAAGTATGAGAGCTGTCAAAAAAAAATTATAGAATGAAAATGGGCTTTACAAAGATAATAATCCTAATTTTTTTGTATTATTTAACATGTGGACTGAATGCTGCAGAGGAGAAACATTCTTTAGAACTTCATTGATCCTTTGGGTGTGTGCCCACAGAGAAATAAAGGTTCCAGTAGCAGCAACACCGTATGCTGTATACAGGACAGTAATAGCAATAATATAAAAAAATATAAAATTATTGTACATTGTCCAGTTGAAAAATGTACAGTACATATCTGTATGTATATAGTGATGATGATATTTTATATTATATATTGTTTATATTATATTTTACAATCCGTATTTGGAAGTCTCAAAAAATTATGGTAATGGTAATGCACATGTTTACCCCTGCACGATCCAGCATGTCCACAAAGGAGTTGGAAGAAGCACAGTTTATTTATTTCCACCCATGTCTCTGCACTTACTGATAGTTTGTTCATTTCCTGTGTTCAAATATTATAATTTTATAATATGGAGAGAAAAGAATATTGTAATTTCTGGTGTATAAGCCTCTACTTTTTTCTTAAACTCTAAAGCCTGTGGCATATACCGCAGTGGGACTAATTTATGACCATGTTCTAATCTTGTGATATCTGCAATACTTCAGGACTACTACAAATTGTTTAAATACTGTGCCACTCACGAGTCAGTGAGAAAACGGTAGCTCCTTCTTTGGAAGGAGCCAATCACGAGCTATAAGGGAACTCACAACAAACTTATCAACCCATCGGAAACTGCAGGAGGTCATTACTCAATATAACAGTCTGACTCAAGGTGTCAGCTTAGCTAAGAAATATACAAGACAAGTACCAATACGAGTTTAAAATAAAAAGCTACAACTACTTTAACTTTTTCCCATGTATTTCTTCCAGCAGAACAGTTCATTGGACAATGGCTGCCATGGCTGTTGTTGTGAGTATGCCACTTTCTTGGCTTTGCTGTGAGTTCATGGCTGCGTTTCTTTGAATCTTTGAATCTTTGAATCGACAATCTGTGACGAGCACAGAAGTCCAATAACACAGCACCGTTCGGGTTCAGATCATAGGAGGACTATTGAGCCACTCTTTGTCTGGTCCCTCACCTAGGACCTGTTTTTCGTGGGTGACCCTACCCTATACGCAAACTCCTCCACCACGATAAGGTGGCAGCTCAGGGAGGAGTTATTGTGTTATTGTTGTGAATATGTCACTTTCTTGGCTTTGCTGTGAGTTCATGGCTGCGGTTCTTTGAATATGGCTCCCGGAACATGTTCTGGTCATGACGTCACAGCTAAGAAAAAAAACTCGTTGGGTAGCGTGTCATAATCACAACTTCATTTCAGTCGTATTTTATAGTTGTTTATTTATTTATGACAGCAGTATGACAAAAATGTTTTATTAAGTGAATAATTTTGTTATTGTTTTTTCAAACATTTTGTGTCATGAGCACTGTAATAATGGCAACAGTTTTGACTTTGGTACCAATTATTGCACATTCATATCAATGGAAACATTTCTCTTGACATTATGACAAATTGGCAGTCAACCAGCTCCTGGAAATGGATTTCCTTAGACTGGGGTGCCTATAATCGCAAGCTACCGGTCAATCTCGAAGGTAGTATGGTTCAATTGCATAAATGTCACATTGTACATGTCATATGACATCAGTCAGCTGACATTAAGCTCCCCATCTGAGTCGCTGGTGCTCCTCCCGCAGCAAATATTGTGGTGAACCGACGTATCAAGCTACACACAGATGCAACTTTCATCTTTATTATTCTGATTACTGATATCGTAACTCAGTGGTAAGATGCCTATATATATATATATATATATATATATATATATATATATATATATATATATATATATATATATATATATATATATATAAAACAAAAGTTATTTGTTCATTTGTAGCAGCTAGTTATGTAGAAAAGAGGTGAATTGTACACTTCTGCCTGTAAAACTATTATTTTGTGACTAATTGGAAAATGTGCCCATTTCTGGAACCTTTTTAATATGTTGCCTTGACTTCGGCTGCATTGTCTTTTGCATAATAATTTTCATTTCTTGTATATCTGCAATGTTTGGTAGCAAATGTTAACTAGACATAATACTGAAACTACGTATGTGCCTAATGAACGCTATATAGCTATTGGGACGGACATATTACTGTTACTCAGGTTATGTACACAACTACAGGAATGTGGAATTATGTGTAATTATCTTTATTGCCATATTGAAATTAATTGTGAATTATTGAATTACATCAACTACTTCGATTACCCGTTAACTTTGAAACTGTGAATGTGAAATACTGATCATTAGCATTTTTAGTATAGTAGTTTCAAATTTTACCTGTTAGATTTTATATATACTGTATGTTATGTTTTATAGTAAGACATAGATCATATCGACTTTTAACTTGCAGGCTAAAAAGTGTGTGCACCCCTGATATACATGTATACAATGTACATAAATACTCCTATTTATAAATATAGTCAACATATTACACATTTATATATTTATAAATATACTTTCTATGTTTATAGTAGGAGGTAGATCTTTCGAACTTAGTCATTTTAAAAGTAGCTTAGGCTGAAAAAGTGAGAGCACCCCTGCCTTAGACCTTAGTTATTCCACTGTAACTTGATAATGAATGCATGAACTAAACATACCATAGAAAAGCAGTCGACCAGTAGCTGTGTTCTTGCCCATCTTATTCTCCGCCACACACTCATATCCTCCCGTATCCTCCTGCTGGAAACTGGGGATCTCCAGCACAGCATTGGCATACTTCATTTTGACTTTGCTAGGGAATGGAACTCCATTCGCCCTCCTCCAGGTGATCTCTGGGACAGGACTGTTAAGAGAAATTCGCATTTAAGTTCCTCAGAAGGTTTGAGATTGTTGCTCTGGATACGCGCAAGTGTTTAATAGCCTTGCAATAAAGTGCTTGACAGAGCATAGAGAACCTTTTTTGCAGGGGGGTGGGGTGTGGGGATCGGGGGGTGGCGGGGATAGAATCCATCAACAAAAAAAAAACTGATTCACATCAACTTTTCTGAGCAGTCAAGGCTTAAAATGCTATATTCGACAGTAACTTTTCTATATCCAGTCGTCCCAGCTAATCTGATAGCAAAAGATTGAAAACGTGCTTAATGGAATCCAACTTACTTCCCAAGAGCGAAACACTCCAGCGTAACTGTTGATCCTTTTGCGGCAGGTACATTGTCCGGGAAATTAACTTCTATTTTCGGTTCATATTCCCCCATCACTCCTATAAAGAGAAAGCATGAGGTCTCATTCTTCCAGTATTCAGGACTTACAAGTAATATCTGTTGAATTATAGGGTGAATAGTACCACACACAGAAGGGGGATTAGAAGACCGGTGTAAACGTTCTCTAATGGTTGACCACAATGCAAAACACCACTTTACAACAAGGCAGCAAAATGTAAAAAAGGAATAATTCACACCTTGACTGGAATGGATATTGAATGCTGGACATTGTGTCTATTTTAAAGTTGAGATGGAATTGAAAGTTGAGAAAAGACATGTACGGTGCAACGAGTGGAAACTAACTAGTGGAACCACTAGAACACTCAATGTAATGGTCCAGTGATGTATGGCTTATGTTTAATTCATTTCAAAACCAATCTTTAGTCTCTATTTTTACCAAAGTGCAACCGCAAAGAACGGGAGCTGTAAATTCACTAGGGAGAGCTTTTAAAGTAGGGTCAGTGAGCAAAGAAGGGATTGGCGCCCATTGTTTTCCTGTCCTACATGGACAAGCAACTATTTATTTAAAGGCATTAGCACTCAGTGACTCAACTAAAGTGCAGGACTAACACACACACAACGCTCTCCCACTAGTTTTGGTAATTAAAGCCAGCCTTGAAAGGAAGGATGAACAATAACATCACACTGACAACCAAATTGGTCACATCAGGACTGCTGCTTTCTCACCGTCTGTCCTGAGTATGAGAGACGTAGCTGAGCTGTGAACTTTGCCCTTTGTGACGCTGTTCATCACTACACAAGTGTAGTTGCCCACATCTGAGGACTCCACCTTGGCAATGTAAAGGTTCC
Source organism: Dunckerocampus dactyliophorus (assembly GCF_027744805.1). Classification (NCBI taxonomy): domain Eukaryota; kingdom Metazoa; phylum Chordata; class Actinopteri; order Syngnathiformes; family Syngnathidae; genus Dunckerocampus; species Dunckerocampus dactyliophorus. The sequence continues at coordinate 27,809,000 of NC_072819.1, read as the reverse complement.
CGGTTTGCTGAGAGACGAAACGGCGATTGTCTTGCTGGACAAAGTATGGGTACTCATTGAAGACCCATGCATAAGTAAGATCTGCGAGAGGAGGGGACAAAAACAGTTGTTAAGCAACATTTTCTGGCAAGATTATTTGATGTTTTCTAACATGGTTTCACCTCCTGAGGAAGTAGGCGTTCCGCAAAGCAACACCACTCCTTGTCCCTCCCTGACCGATACTGCGCTTCTCGTGTGGACCTTGAAATGATCCAAGTCTTGAGGCGGAAGAAAAGACAAAAGAGAGAGAACTCACCAGAGGATCCGACTTGGACTCTACGAGTGGAACGGAGATGGGTAAAAGCTTTGAACAGCACACTGACAAGTCCATTAGAAAGCATTGTTGAGAAAACGGTACTCCAGCCACGACTGAGTACCACACAAACAGTAACGTAGCTAGACAAACTAATGACTTCATTCAACTAAACCCAAAAAGCTAATACCGAAGATATACTATAATGTGCTATACTACAAGGACAAAAAGATCTACATTACCTAGACAAATAGTGACACAGATACACAGCAATGACTTCACCAAGCCAAACCTAAAAACGTCAACAAGGAGCTAACACAGTAGACATACTCTATTGTATTTATACTACGCTATACTACATGGCACTATACTTTACTATTACTATTACAGAACTATATGGACAAAAGGATCGGCAGTTCGTCTGTGGAAATATGACACTATACTATACTATGCTATGCTATGCTATGCTATGCTATGCTATGCTATGCTATGCTATACCATAGATTGGAGTGACATACTATACTGTACTGCACTATACAATTATCTTTCCTATACTATGGTATACAGCATTCCCTCGTTTATCTCGGGGGATAGGTTCCCAAAATAGCCAGCAGTAAGTGAAATCCACGAAGTAGCCAACTATATTTTTTTTTTACAATTACTATATATCTTTTAAGGCTATGAAACCCCTCACCATGCACTTTATACAATTCTTAGGCGTGAACATTTTCTCACATTTCTCTCTTTTTTAAACACTCAAAGTTCAAATTTCGTTTGAATTTTAAGGATCAACCTACTAAGTTGGACACAAAAAATTATTAAGTGACACGTCTTACACTCCTTTGACCGTGCCCCGTCCTGGCGCCGTTCGGCTGTAGCGCTTTTGTATCCTTGTTAAAACATATTGCTCCTGTCAATGTATTTTCCTCCCTCGGTTAGGTTCTTCTGTTTCTTTTATTGTTTACAGTATTGGTGGTTAGCAAGCAGCGCACACGGTTAGCTAGTCCGTGAAAGGTGAACCGCAATGGAGCGAGGGAACACTGTACTATACTATAATATACTGACAATTAGATTGGCATGCCATACTATACTATACCATACTATAATCATTATTTTTATTTATTATTATTATTTATTTATTTTATTTTTCCTATACTATACTATTGTTGGGCCGCACGGTGGTCTAGTGGTTAGCATGTTGGCCAACACAGTAACAGTCTGGAGATCGGGAAGACCTGGTATGAATGTGAGTGTGAATGGTTGTTTGTCTATGTGAGCCCTGCGATTGGCTGGCGACCAGTCCAGGGTGTACCCCGCCTGTCACCCGAAGTCAGCTGGGATAGGCTCCAGCATACCCCCGCGACCCTAAAAGAGGAAAAGCAGTATAGAAAATGGATGGATGGATATACTATTGTTTACTATAGTATACTAAACTTTACCACACAATACTAAACTATTTTATGCTATGTGGACAAAAGGTTGTGTAGTTTCTCAGTTTTTTTATTCATTTGTGAGAAGGGCAATTGTCTCTAATGAAATATTATTTATACGTTTGTCTAGCCCAGTGGTCACCAACCTTTTTGAGACCAAGAACCAAGATTCGGCCGTGAACCTGCGTGTCTGTTGGTTGCTCTCTGGGAGGTGAGGGCACTGATATGATAACACATTTTTTTCAAAATGTTCTCGCGATGGAGCAGCAAAGTCCCAAAGATCGAATGGTAGCTCGCGATCGACGGGTTGGCGACCCCTGGTCTAGCCAGTGTATTTTTCATGGGGTGTAAATTATGTAATAATTGAAATATTTGTCTTTTTTATATATAATATACTGTACAATCAACACATATAAGCCTGGATATTTTACAGCTAATCACAGCTAATTTCCTGCCCTTCCCTGTGGGCTGCTTCTACAGTTTTGTCATCAAAATCAGTTTTATTGTTTAACATGAAAGCCGAAATTTCCATTTAACTGCAACAATACATTTGTACGTTTCTAGTTTAATTCTTATTTTCCATTCATTATAATAATTTTGCATTCAAATTCTCACAGCAATGCCAATGCATTCTATTGTATTGCTATTCGATTATATATTTAAAATACTAAACAAATGGAAACAACCCATGCTAAAGCTTGACTTCCTTGAACACAATTCAACAGCAAGAAAATCAAAAAGCAGGTAAATGTAAGAAGTGTTATATTTAGAAGTGCAACCACCATGTTGTCAAACATTTGGTTGTCTGCCAACCCCAAAACTAAATCACACTGAAATTGCTTTTTATAATCCTTGAAGCTTGCTGCAGTGGATTAATGGTGACAACACAATGTAGATGCATTGAAGACTCTTCAGTGAGCTTGAATGTGCAGCTTAAGAAGTTCTACCTACAGCATTGTTTCTGTAAAACCGGTTGCGCCATTTACATGTATTTTTTATGTTTTTGTGCAGCCTAACTCTGAGCAGTGGATGTCTTAAAAGCTTACCGATTGGAACCGATTGTGCATGGCTATATGCTTCAAGCGTAGGTGATCTGCATGAGAGGAGCCCTTAATGAGTGGAATGCATTCTTTCTTAAACACTTGTTTGGCTGCTTTTGTTATCACAGATCTGCGCTGTGTTAGATTGTATATTGTGTAAAACGCAGCATTTCCATGTACTGTACTGTTTGCTCATTTGCATTTCTTCCCTTTTTCAAACACTGGGTATTTTATTGTTGCTATATTTTGTCTCGGACTGTCCTACAAAACAACACATTGTGAATTCAGTAAACAAGCCAATGAGGTTGTTTCCAAGTTGTGAAGTTCTTGTGTGTGCTTGCAGTGACCAGTCAGAGGTTTTCACTCTCAAACACACGCACACACACGTTAACTTTTAATGCACTTTCACACTGAGGCACTGGCAATCTGATAAATATTGCAAATAATGGCTGGGTGTGCGTCTACGTTATTTGCTGACTTTGCTGACATGCCATCTCTAAGTGACGAGTGACAAAAAGTGACAAGGAGTGACTTACAGGCAAACTTGAGATGTGCTCTCCTGCTGAGGATGGCTCCTACAGTGTTGTAGGCCATACACTGATACACGCCTACGTCCTGGTAGCGATCCAGGTTGCTTATAATGAGGTTGCCCCCTGACAGACGCCGCCGTCGATCCAGGCTCAGATTTATGAAAGTCCCATTCAGCGACCATCTGTGGGTTTAAAGACATCATCAGTCCCTGGCAAAATGCGCAGTCCATTTCCTTCAAGCAAGGAGCTCTAAGCTGAGTGACCAGCACAATTCATTTATGGTACAGATAACATACCATACATATGCACTCACTAGGGGGTTGAAATGTGCAAAGTCACGTTAAAGATTGTAATTATGATCATTCATTCGGCAAGGAGAGACTCCAAGCTTTCTGAAAGCAAACTATGGTACTTCTGAGCATGAGTGGCCTCAAGTGGCATTTTTTGCAGCACCACAATCTTACAGTGAATTTTCTATCAATGGCTGCCCATTTATTTTATTTTATTTTGCCTCTACCAATTGAGCTGCTACAAAAGATTATGAGTCACATTAAAAAAGGAGAAAAAGCCCATAAAGTTACAAGTATAGTCATATATATATAAAAAAAATAGTTTTGTGTAAAACTATAATGACAATAAACATTTTAATATACAAATATGCATATTCATATAGAAATATAGATAATATTAATGTAAAGACGCAATGTAATTTGAATTGAAGTCAACAAGTTAACTGAGCCACCAATGTGAGACCAGCAACAAGGTAACTATAAAAACCTGCTTAAAAAACTTTACCACTTTATTCTTATTGTATTTATATTTTCACTTAATTCTCATAAAATGTCACTTTTATTATCATAGCCAGACAGAATAGGCGGTAAAAATAGATGGACGGCTTAAAGCTTGAACATGTTCACATTTTGTGTTTATAATGGTACTAGGGATCTCAAGATGGTCAAAAATGTCATTTCCGTTTCAGTTTTGATGAATTACGATAATTTGCCTACTGCCACACTAGACAGAGACACAACACTCGAATTCTTATTTCATTAAACGTCGTATTAGAGAATCCAGATTTCCGCTTGTATACAGTGCATTTATGCATTTATGCTTGGTGACGGAGGTAAGGCAATGAATATGTTTACTGAACACCATTAGAAGTCACTGCAATAATAACTCGAGTGCAAAGTCAACACGGTAGGTGTCCTGATCCAGCAATATTATAAACAGACAAAGGTGATCCAGAGTTGCCATGGCAATGATAGCGACACTATTCTCCTTAAACATACCTGACATTATTACTTTAAGCTCATATTATTGCACACTGGTCTTTTAAATATTTATTATACCACTTTTCCCCATGAGTCTAGATATATTCTATGCCTACAGTATGTCTCAGTTAAGTTAACAATGTTCTGTCATTAGTTCAAAACATCATGGAAAAATGTTATTATGGCATACGGTTCTATCCACTCGATCAATTTTCATTCACAGTGTCTTTCAGCTATCGCTGCCTGCTGCGGCAACAATCCGTGTTTCCCCACTGGGGCCATGAAAAATTAATCTTAGCATATCATACACAAAGCTGTCCTCTGCTATTTAGGGTGAACAGAAGACAAAGGTTTTAGAAGGCATCCCAAATATTATCATCAGTCTCAACCCTAATTACCACTGCTCTGAAACATTATATTTACTGTATATCATGTGACATTTTGACTTCTCCTTATGGCCAAACATTAGCGTTTGGCGAGAGATATGCGTCTGATGTTACAGGAATGCCTTTTGTTCTATTTTTAACCTTCCTTGGCATCATTTTTCACACTCAGCAGAAATATAAAAATATAGTAATATAGTACCACCGGTACAAGCTGAGTAATGGAGGAGCTTTAACTGATTCAAATGAATCCATAAGTCTAATTAAGTTCACAGTGCATTCATTTTTGCCATGTATCTCATTGCAATGCTGTTCAAAAATACACTAGTGATGAGTTGAAGGACAGAGCATATTCAAGATGTTCCCTTCATTTTTGTTTCAAAGGGCATAAAATAACAACTTATCTTTCCTTCAGCCACATCATTGCTCTATTGTGCCTCCTTTACTGGAAATGAAAGGCATGGAGGACATATTGGCAAGGTTTGCAAAAGCTTTTCAGTCTAGTCTACTTTATAACCTTCAAAATAATTTCTATGAATAAATTCACAACATAGAATGTCGATGAGTGCTTACTGCCATATTCAAGGCACTGTTAAGAGACTGCTGTGCTGTGTACTGTGTGGATTTAGATCAGTGATGTGTGGTGATCATGTCTGGTGAGTCAGAGTTACACGTACGCCTGCTGTCTGCCTCACCCTCTGACTTTTCTCTGCAGTTTATTGTCCGATCAGCAAGAATAATGAAGTCACATATAGGTTTCTGCCCTGTATTTGATTGGGAAATGTGGTTAGCATGTTGGCTTCACAGTGAGGAGATCAAGGTGTCAAATCTCTGTTTGGAGTTTATATGTTTTCCCTGTGCGTGTGTGGCTTTTCTCTAGTTTCTCCATCTCCCTCCCACATCCCAAAAATATGCATGTGATGCTCACTAGACATTAGGAGACTCTAAATTGTCCATAGGTGTGAATGGTTTTTTTGTCTATATGTGTCCTGTGATTGGCTGGTGACCCAGTCCAGTCCCTGCCTCCTTCGACATTCATTTCTTGATCACAAAATCATCACTTTCATCTTTTTGGTTTATGTACTCTCAGGTACTTCTGCTATTCAGTGGTACCTTGTCAACCATGAATGAATGAAGACTGAATAATGCCTCCAAAGTAAAGCGCTGCTTGACTTTCAGTCTCTTGTCATCTAAAGGTTGGTGAAGCCATTTTGTACAATGGAACCTCCAAAATTGACCACAATCCATTCAGCAACACTGACTGCTAAAACTGTAGCAATCATAAAACCTTTATTAACTGCCTGCCTGCACAGTGGGTATCTATATGAGACAAATACAATTAATATATATATATATATATATACTGTATATATATAGAATTGTACTATTACTTGTATTTCTCATAAAGCATAACATCTAGACCCTTTCCTATACTGTTGTTTTCAATTCCAGTTTTGTGGTCATCATCATACTTTACTCTTTACCATCACTGGTCTTTTTATGTGGTTAAATAATTCTGATGGTACACACCTGTGGAGTTCATCCTTTTGACGCTCAGTCTTATCTAAATACACAGCAGTCCAAATGCTCCAAACACAGAAATGATTCAAAATCCAAAACACACAAACACCATAAAACACATGCAACAGGAAAATGTTTCAAATCAAACATGCTGCAATTATAAAAACGCTGCAAGATCAAAAACAAATGCAAAGGAAAAATACTGCAAATGCCAAAAACAACTCAGTGAGAGACCTGGGGAATATCTGTCTTTAAAGACTTAAGGCATGCTATTTTATAGTATTATAGGGCAACCAATTTTTACGGCCAAGTCATAATGAAAATTGTACATTTTCATTCCATCTACTTTCTTCTGGGCATTTTTATTGCAGCATTTTCCCGGTGCATTAGTTTTATGGTGTTTATGTGTAGGGTCTTATAATTTCCACATTAATAGAATCACGGACGGAATCACAGAATTGGCCAATAAAAATGGAATCTACCGTTATATGCGTGTTATAGTTCTCGGAAATTGACATATTGTCAATGAAATGCTGTAATTGTGAGGAGAAGGAATGTTTGTGTTTGTAAATATTTCCCCAGCGGACCGTTCATTCATATCCTCACAAACACGACCCACCCCCTCCTGAACTAAACATGTCGAAGCGGCAAACTAAAACATTGGTTAAGTTGGTGAAAACCGAGCATGAGCTCACTTACAACAATGGCCAGTGTAAGCTAGCTGGGTTAGCTTAGTTTAGCGGAGCATGCTTGTCAGGCTGTGTGTGTGCCACTCAGGCTGCGTTAGTTGTGTTTTGGTAATATAACCAAGCGTTTTACAACAGGATGAGAGCCACGGCCGCAAGAAGCACCCAGCTAGCTATCTCACTTAGCAACAGTCAAAATACATTTTCAACACACACCACACTTCTGGCCCTCAAAATAAGAGTGCCGCAATAGTAGTGTAATAGTAGTAATAAAATAAGTGTGTCTTAAAAAAGTAGCTTACATTAATAAAACAATTGCAACTGCATCTCCAACTTCATCTTTTTTTAACCGCAAGCATGGATACGATTGTTTGCTGAGTATTCTGTAGCAATGAAAAGTTAGCAAAATACTGTGAAAAATTGTCCAATGATGTACTGCATCATAAAGAAATGTTTTGCATTTATTTAGCACAAAATCTTTGGTGATAAAATAAGTGTAAAAAGACAAAAAAGGAATAAAAAAGAATGAAAACGGAAAAAGCTGCCCCTGTGGGCCACCGTCCTGAGATTTTGAAATCACATATGATGATTGAAAACGACTTTTGAGGCGTCAAACTTTAGATTGTGTTTTTTAACTCACACTGCAGGACTTTAAGACACCTTACTGTGGCAAGGTGTGTTCTTTCTTTCCCCACCGAGAGAATTGTTACTGCAGTGGAAACTTCATCGCGCTGCCTGAGCGACATGACTGTCACAGGAAAGGAAGAGAGACAAAAAGGGAAGCGGGGCGATGGAGCAATAGGAGCCCATTTACACTTCAAGAGAGGAAGCAGAGAGGTGCTGAGGGCATGCAGAATCCTGCACAGCCAGCTTGACAAGAAACCACGTCAAAATGTGCTCAGTTCACCTTTAATCACAACATGGAGATACCTGGTCTTGGGCACGAAGGGAGAAATAATGAGCCTACATAGCCGGCGCTGCTATCATTCAGCTCATCTGTGCTGCAGTAATTCAATGGCCAATGAAACAACAACACTTATAATCAGCACTGCTCGGAGACAACTGGCGTCTGGGAAACCTGCACGGGTCTCGTGGAGTTGATCATTAAGACGCTCTACACGTGTCTCTAAGACACTATCTGGCAAGACATGACAGATTGGTGGTAGTTTGTCAATATGAATTAGTAAAGACGTGACTGAAGCCCAGGGTCTGTGTCTGTGCCTGTGCTTTGTTAAAGCGTGGTTTACGTAGAAATGTATGGTTGGAGATGATCACAATGTATCCCACTGACCATCTTTTCGATTTTCACAAGCTGTTTGACAACAAGGACCAGTTAGTATACAAGTAATGGTGAAACCGTTTAAGAGTCCCTGTAAAGATATATGAGGCCATAAAGTAATTTCAACCTCAAAGACACAGAAAAAAAAGTTGATGCAAGCCTTGAGCTGTCATTGACAGGGACAACATGTTTTTAATGTGTGTATTTTTGAGTAATCGGCCAACAATGTTTACCAAAAAAGACCTTGAATATGTCCTCTCGTCAAGCCACACAAAAAGTCCTGCTGCAAGTGCCTTTTCATTGACTGTGCATGCCCATCATTGACCCAGAAGCGAGGACACAGGACAATTGTTATGTCTAAACATTTTATTTGGCGGCCCGGCTTGGCCCTGCCCTTTGGCCAGTAGGCCTGGGGGTTGGCAGCCTGTGAGTCAAAGTATCGTTGCTCTACCAAGTGTGGAATTTGGCAAATTACCATCATCAGCTGAGTGGTATGGGTGGACAGTAGCCCTACTGACGCATAACAGAACTTGTATAATCATCCTTTATGTGCAGTAAGTAATTTATTTAGCGTATGTCTGAGCTGTAAACTGATATTTAAACAGATTTTTGTAAATCTGAAAGGGGCTATGTTTAACACACTGAAAAAAACAATATTGTGACAAAGACGGCAAAAAATAATTATTGTCAGTGGTAGAAAGTGCAGAGAAAAACAGATAAAAGGAGACAAAGTGCATTTTTTAATAACAATTACAGGTCGCACAATGAAGTAGGACCCAGGAGGAACAGGGCTGTCGAAAATAATTACATTCCTTTGTGAACTACTTAAACATTGAATCTGTGATTTGAGTTTATCTTGTAAATTATTCCTGGGTGCACAGAGCACAAATTAAGTTCTGAGCACGCTCAAGCTCAGTGCAGATGAACCATCCCTATGATGTGGTGTGATAAAGAGAGAGGAAGCATTCAACTAGATTTTGTGGCACTGACAGCTAGGCACATGCAGCAAATGAAAATATTTTTAATCGTGTTTCAATACAGGATGTTGACTGGAGTTACAGAAATTGACAAACTGTGTACAATATAAAACAAATAGCTATGCTTCTACCTGTAGTGAGGAGACGGGGTACCCTTGGTGTCGCACGTCAGAGTGGCCTCTTCGTCTATGGAGTCTACTGGAATAAAAAGGTCACCTGGCTCCATCCTCCATCTGGGACCATGGTATAAGCCACTGTCCAGACTATCTGTGGGGAGCAGTGACAGACTCTGGTCATGGTCATGGTTTTATTTGTTTGGGACAACAAGTTACCGTAATTTCCAGACAATAAATAACTACTTTTTTTGCACGCTTTGAACCCTGCGACTTCAACAATGATGCGGCTAATTTATGACTAAAAGAAGATGCTTAAAGTGCCGAAACAGGAAGTAATGCATTTCCGCAATAGAAGCTAACATCACATGTTTTGAATATGCAACGGTCATGTTTTGATCTGACAAATCTTAAGTAAGTTTGAACACGTGTAGCATTACTACAGCGTCTGCTTGGATAGCTTGGACCACAGCAGCTGTTGAACTCCGATGAAAAAAAGCGTGTCACATCTCGCCAGAGCTAACAAGTGACGCTAAGAACACAGAGTGTAGGTAGGATTGCAAAGTTTGAAGTGTGTATTTCTGTGTAAATATCCCATGTTACAACGTGGACCCCTGTGGCTTATAGACAAGTGTGCAAGGTATGTGACGGAGAGAGAAATGAAAGCGAACTGTCTAAGTTCTGCAGGAAAGTGAAAATGTTTTCATTTTGTTGTTTTTTTATCCTTTGCTTTCACGTTCCACCGTGTTTATCTCATTTTTGCTGAGGTCGTTGAGGAATTATATGAGGGACGTTCACGTCCTGATATTCAATGTTTTATCATTTACTATTAATTTCTTAAGTCCCACACCCTTCATTTGTGTAAATTGTGGGTCTTATTTAGTAAAAACATGAAGAAAAACATCATTTCCTTTTTTTGAGGTGTTCTGTCATTATTTTAGCATACACTATTACAATTATTATTTAAATAGTCTGTGTTTGTGCGTGTGTGTGTGTGTATGTAGAAAGCGGTTTTACACCACTGCAAACAACCACAACAGTAAATACAGTGTACATTTAATACCTCTCAGACAGTGTAGTGAGATGAACAACATAAACTAACATTTATCAAAATTCTATATTATTATTTGCGGTAAAGGTACTGCATCATCAAATCGTAATAACTGTGGAGAATGGTCATTTTCCAGTGTTTTGCTTCTCTTTTACAGGACTATAACAGTAAATGTCTGTTCATCAGCTAAATGGAATGAGGAAGGGGATGAAGAGCAGTGGGTGTCTGTTGTGAGTAAAAAGTCAATATGATGACTTTTTTCCCTTGATAACCCAGTCAGCCCGTCCTCAATGAAAATGACATAATTTTCATCTCCTCAGCATCCTCCCCCATGCCTGTAAATGTCTAAATGGGGGAGAATCATTACTCTTATGAAAGTATATATAAAATAAAATTGCGGCTTACCTGACAAACACTCAATGATCGATAACAGTAGAAGCTGTTTCCATGGTAACGTCATCTTTGGCTAGCAAGGGCAAATGAGACTTTCATCCAATAAGATTTTAAATAGCCCTTGTGATCTGGGTAGAGAAGGTGCGCTTGACCTGTTTCAGAAAGAAAATTTTGCTTTAAAATGCCAAAGTCAGTGGCCACATGTGATGCTTACAGTATCATGTGTTTAGATACCCTACAGTACACCCGGCAAGCGCAGAAGGGAAGCGTACATTTTGTTAATGACAAAATAGTAGAAAACTATGACGAAGTGATGCATCTACTTATATCTCATATATTATTTTATATATCACAAAGTCAGCTGGGATAGGCTCCAGCATGCCCCCGCGACCTTAATGAGGATGAAGCGGTATAGAAAATGGATGGATTTTTGTATGTATTGGGCAGCATGGCTCAGGAGTGGGTCATCCAGTTACCAGAGGGTTCGGTTCCCGCCTCCTCCATTCCAGTCCAGCTGTTGTGTCATTGGGCAAGACACTTTACCCACTTTTTCCCCCATAGTCACTCACACAGGAATACTTCACTGACAAAGAATCCCGGATGACCCGGATCCGGTCCCCGGGCACCACACAGTGGCTGCCCACTGCTCCTCAACAGTATTGGTTAAATGCAGAGGTGAATTTCAGTATAAATTTCCACATCCCTCGTTAAACGCGGTTATATGGTTCCAAACCCGATTGCGAAAAGTGAATTTAATACGATTCAATTTTAATAAAATGAATATTTTCGTAGTTAGAGCATAGACGAGCTGTTTAGGACTTTCTAGAAAACGTTTTTTAACACGCTTAGAGCCCTGTAAACATGAAATAACACCCCTATAGGCACCTTTATAATTGTATTACCTAATATAATAATGTAATGGTTCAATTTATTTTGAACATGCAGAGAAGTTACACTGGTTCCTAGAAAACGGTCATTTTAGTGCATTGCTTGAGTTCTTTACTCAAATGGTTCCATAATTTGATTCTACATACTGATATGCTGAAGGTTTTAGCGTTGTTCTTGTATATAAATGCTTTTAGTCCGCATGATAAGCAATAATAAGACATAATAAGTCACCGTTAGCACTGGGAAAGTTCCGTGTTGTTTTAGTATCTCAAACGTAATGCGGGTTGATCACGTATGCTATTAAAAAAAGATCACCATCAACCTGTCATCCATCCTCACCATGATGTTTGTCATTTGATTAATTCAGTATATTCATGCCAGTCTGACATGCATCTGCCAGACATAGACACTTCGACAGTACTGCTAGCTTTGTTTACATCACATGGCACAACGCTTGCGCGCAGACTACGGCATCTCTGAAGCAGGGAGTCTCGAGAACAGGATTGTCGACATTAGACAAGACTTACGAAGTGTATATTGTGTGGGGCTCCCACACAATACAAGCTAATTTTTTTCTTTGGGTGATTAGTTGATGTAATGACAAGTCAGTGATGATGATGATGATTTAGATTATAGTCTATCAAATGTATTAACAATGCCATTACTGAAATGTCGCACTGTGTAAATATTTCCAGGTAAATATCCATATAACATAAGTCCTTTTAAATGAAATTTCTATTGTTCCTTATGGACATTTGTTAGGCCTGGGCAATATACTGAAAATTTACTGTTACCAAAATTTACTACGATAACCGACGTCATTTTGCCCATGTTGAAAAAGTCGGTGTTTTAATAAAAAAGAATGGCGGGTCGTCGCCAACGGTGGAGGAAACCAGGTTTGCCAATGCCTGGGGGTACTGGTGGAGTGCCATCAAGCTGTGTGCTCTTGCATCTGAAGTCTCCTTAAAGAAGGCATTGGAACCTTTAAGTTTAACCAGCGATTTTGAAAAAGTAAGTCAAATAGGTTTTTTTCTGAATTAATGTGATGATAATGATTTTATGGCTCACCTTTCACATCATACAGCCCAGGGGTCACCAACGTGCATGGTGCCTGCAATCAATGTGAAAGGTATTGGTATCGGACAATTTCACTCATGGATGGTCGGTATCAGAGGGCCACAAGGTGGCCTAGTGGTGGCCTAATTCGAATCTCCTTTGGGCATGGAGTTTGCATGTTCTCACCATGTGTGGGTTTTCTCCGGGTACTCCGGTTTCCACATTCCAGAAACAAGCATGTTAGGTTAATTGCAGACTCTAAATTGTCCATAGGTATGAATGTGAGAGTAAATAGTTGTTTGTCTATATGTGCCCTGCGATTGGCTGGCGACCAGTCCTGGGTACCCCGCCTCTCGCCTGAAGTCCAGCATGCCCGCGACCCTAGTGAAGATAGGCGGCATAGAAGATGGATGATCGGTATCGGCAGGATAAAACCCTGATCGGAGCATCCCTCATATACATATATATTCATTGTATTCAGTAAATAACAAAGTATACACACAGCGCATAACTTTATTTTGTACTCAAAGCTAGTGAATGCATTGTACTCTATTGTGCCTAGCCCCGCCCACCTCTCTTGCTCACCATCATGGTGGACTTTCAGCTCCATGGCGTACTACACTCTGTTCCATTCATTTGCGGCAGATCAGCAATCCTGTTGTTAACTCTATAATCCTTGCTCTGAAGTGACACAAGAGTTGGCTGCCGCTTTAAACATAGCAATACTGTATACCGAGCTAACCAGTTAGCCTCCAATTTATTCATCCTAAACGTAAGAATGGTTTTGAAACTTAGTGAGGAAGAAGGACAAAATAAGCAGGCAAAAACGTACCACTTCCACATGGAATGGCCATAGTCAACCACAAAACAGCGATCATTTATTCATAAATTAATTTTTGAACAACCGCGATAAGGAGCAATATTTGAACCACGATGTAGCGAGGGACGACTGTATATTGTATATGTGATGAATAAAATACAATTCAGTTTGACTTTTCCAGTATTATAAGAGAAATGAAAGCTACACTGCATGATCTAAAACAGGTAGAATCACTTACTGTTGCTCTGTGAAACAGAACCTATGGTAAAACAGGGTTACAACTGAGCCAATTTTAGGTTCTGAATGTCATCAGTATATTCCCACCTCAGGTTGTTGTCATGGCACCCATGAGCCAAAAATTTAATGCTTATCTGAGTTGAAAAGAAATAAAAGGCAAAATGGGTAAGTGTGTTCAAATGTGGGGCACCTTGGGATGTCAGTGTTACAAACAGAGCTAGAGGTGAGCCATGTTAGTATTGCAGGTTGACATACATCGTTTACATTAGCCAACTAATACAACTGTAGCGTATCTCTGAGTCCAGCACAAAAATTCCACCCACACCCCCACATCTGTTTCTCCTGCACCACTATACAGGTAAGCAACACCATTCTGATGTTTTCCTCTCAAGTGGCACAATTTGGATATAGGTCGTGCAGCATGAAGCGAAGGAAATGCATGGATATCCTGAGATTGGAATCATGCCTCTCCCGAATGCAGTAAAAAAAAATCCTATATGGTAACAGTTTAATTTATTTGAACATGCATACAAGTTACAATGAAATACATCACTTAGTATAATTCTCATTTTCACATGTCCAAAGGGAGTAGGAAGAAGCAAAGCTTATTTAATCCGTTTCACATCAATTGCAATACATTTATTCACTTCCTGTATTTCATTTGTGATCTTTACCAGTTAATACATAGGACAATGATAAGGTAATATAACAATAGGGTAATATAATTTCCAAGTTTTTTCCACAATTATAATAAATAATAATCATATATAATAATCAGTATAGTAAATCAATAATAATCAACATAAATAGAGCAGAACATAGTTGGAATAATCGGTGAGTACTGACAATGAATTCACAAGAATGAAGAGTAATGAGTGTTGTAGTGGTTAGACATAGCATTTTGTACTTGTATTTTACAACATCAACTGCTTGTAATGTTTCTTGAAATCGCTCATCTTGGTGCTTTGTTTGAGTTCCTTACTTAATCCGTTCCATAATTTGATTCGACATACTGAAATGCTGTGGGTTTTTAGTATTGCTCTTGCGTTTTAAGTTGAGTTTTTCCCTGAGATCATATTTCTCCTCTCTTGCTGAAAAGTATTGTATGGCATTTTTGGATAGCAAGTTATTGTTTTCTTTATGCCTAATTTTAGCTGTTTGAAAATTTACTAGATCAGCAAATTTTAATATTTGCGATTTTAGAAATAGAGGATTTGTATGTTCTCTATACGCTGCATTATGGATTATCCTAACTGATCTTTTTTGCAGGAGATTTAGCGAGTGAAGATTACTTTTATAGTTATTTCCCCCTATCTCTACACAATAAGTTAGATATGGTAATACCAGAGACCAATAAAGAGTATGGAGTGATTTTTGGACAAGGACAAATTTTGCTTTATTTCGTATTGAGGTATTTCTCGCCACCCTATGTTGTATATTTTTAATGTGAGATTCCCAGTTCATTTTTTCATCTATTGTGCGTACATATCCTTTCTGCTATTACCAAATAGCATTATTTTAGTTTTACTTAGGTTCAAGTTTTACTTAGGTTCAAGGATTTATTTTTATCAAACCATCTTTTTAGTATAGTCATTTAATCTGTGACCTTTTTAATTAGCTCGTATGTGCTTTCTCCAGAACAAAAGGCAGTAGTATCGTCTGCGAATAATACTAACTTTAAGTCTTTCGTCACTTTACATATATCATTAATATATAAGTTGAACAGTTTTGGTCCCAGTATTGACCCCTGGGGTATTCTGCACGTAATATTTAAACTTGCAGATGTGTATTCTCCTAGCTTCACATATTGCTTCCTGTTTGCTAGGTAGCTTTTGACCCAATTCAAAACTAACCCTCTGATTCCGTACCTTTCTAATTTTAATTTTAATTTTCTAATGTTGTGATTAATTGTATCGAAAGCTTTTGTTATATGCATAAATACTGCAGCTGCACAATTTCTGTGGTCTACAGCGTTGGTAATCTCCTCGATAATTTTGATCAGTGCCATGGAGGTTGAAATGTTAGCTCTGTATTCGTATTGGCTGTCCGCGAGTAATTCAGTAATTCATTCAGTAATTCAGAATGGTGGTAATAAGGAAACTGGTCTGTAGTTTGTAAATTGATGTTTGTCTCCGTTTTTGAACATTTTAACTGCTTTAGCGTTTTTCTTTCTTTTTTTTAAAATTTACAAGTCTCGAATGATAAGTTACTGATGTACATCAGCGGTTCTATGATCTCGTTGATAACCTTTTTTATTGTTTCCATTAGGGATGAGGGAGTACACCACTACCTGTATCTGTATCTGTTCAACCATCTAAATTACCCGGATCAGTATCTGTACTCAGAGTGGGCGGGGCATGAACCGGAGGTAGGCGTGGTTTAACCAGAAATTGGTGGGGCTTAAATTGGTACATTATGTTAAGTCTGAAATTGACATGGATTGATCAGAAGTTGCTACATTTAATATTTTTGATGCAGCTGTGCAAGTGTACCTAATGTTGTGGCCAGAAGGTTACTGTTATCACTGTCGGGGCAATGCGAACTGAAAATTAAAAAAATTCTTATATTGTAGGTAGCACTCCTGTTTTATGATGACTTCAAGGAATAAGACAAAATATGTTTCAAGGAAAAAAAAAGTGGTCATGCTACCCCAATTGCGAGCTGAGGAAAACCTAAAAAGTGGAGGCAGTGGGCAACGCCACTTGAGCCGTTTTCAACCTGCCAATTGCACTGTGTGAGGCACTGATCAACTCCTCTGTGGCTCCAGCCTGCACAGTCTGTCTCCGGAGGGGCGGTCACTGTGTGTGACTCGCCAATCACAGAGCGTGAAGCATGAATACATAATGAGGATTTTCTTTCATCATGTCTTTCATTTTCATCATATTGGAATCTCTTCTTTTAGTTTTGGTCCAATATTTACAAAGTAGTTATTAAACTTCTTCACTACCTCATTCATATCATCTTTATTGGTGTTTCCAACCATAAAATAATGAGGGTAGTCTGCTTTCTTAGTACTATTCCTGATAATACTGTTTAGAATGTCCCAAGTTGCTTTTGTCTAATAATTGACTATAATATTCTTTCTTACACACTCTCAAGATTGTTGTCAGCTTATTTTTATGTGTCATATATGTTTTTTTTCTGCTTCTTTAGTTTGTTAATAGATACATTTTGTTGATAAATTTCCTATGTAATGTATTTTTATTCTTACAGGCATTTTTAGTCATTTTGTCATCCATGGCTGATTATTTTTCCTTTCCTTATTGGACATTTCTCTGAAGGGACAGTTCTTATCACAGAGCTTCATATAAGTGTTTAGAAAGGGTTCACATGCCTCACCACATCATTTCCGCTGTACACACTCTCCCATCTTTGTTTTTCTAGATCTTTCTTAAAAGCACTGACACTGTCCTCTGTACTCAGTCTTTGGAAAGTCCTTTTGTCACCAGTCTTCCTTTTTTGGAGCATTCGTTATAAATTCTAAACACTTGAAGATGGTTGCTGATGTCGTTGATTAGCAGATCACTAGTTGTGTTGTTATCAAAGTCATTAGTGAATATATTATCAGTTAGGGTGGTACAGTGGTCTGTTATTCTGCTTGGTATATGAATACCATATCTGTCAATTTGACTGTAGTATAACAAACACATTGGATTAGCCTGCCATGTCTGATGTCATCAAGATACAGTTATTGATGATATACACATGTACTGTATGTCTACCCAAACAAGACAGAACATGTAGTGCATCCATTTAAATATCTGCAATAAATCTAAACTAATCTATCTAAAGCTTCACCCATTAAATATGGTCTAAATATGGTAAATACAGTAGATCAAGGGTTTACAAAACTTTTCCCAGGCTGCATACTGAAAAATGCAACTTTTTCAGCTTTTTCTATGTTACTATTATTATCATTATTATTATTATTATGTTTATTTTATTCCTACAGTATTCTGTGGGCCAATGAAAAACGATCCACGGGTCACAAATGACCCCCCGGCCGCACTTTGGACACCACTGCAGTAGATAGTCATCAAAATCACATATACTGTAGGCACTAAATTGGACACTGCAGTGTGAATCCAGCCATATAGGGTGACACCGCAGGCGTGTAGGATCAGAGGTAATGTTACACTATTAGGAGAGCCACCTTTAGCGCAGCTCATCCTTCACTTCGACAATTCACTTTCTGGCAGCCTGAAAAGACTTCGAACTTAGAATTGGGTGCTATCCAATCAATTATACGTACCCACAGTGGTGTGTGTCTACCCGCATTCTGCTATAGACCTGGACAGCCCCATGAAGAAGCCATTCCACCAGGGTCCTTAATCAAGGACAAGTGTCTGTCTGCTTGGAGCATGTGTTTGCAAATTGCCATGTGCTTGCTTATGGCAGGAGGGAGGGAGAGATGGAGTGAGTAATGATGCAATTATGAAATGTCAAACACACACACATGCACACAACAAAAAAGGTGCACACTGTGTTAAAGTGAGTGAGTGCCGTCCAAACAAACACAAGGTTCTGCTCTTAGTGGGCATAGTGGTGACTCTGCAACAGGGGCACAGGGTTCAGAGGCAGGGGCTGTGTTTTTTGTCTTTTATAAAAAAAAAATAGACTCGGTGTGCTGTCTTAATTAATCGTCGGTGTAGTCATCCTCTTGAAACAAATAAGAACCTCTAATCAAAATGTATTTCTTCGGATAATAAATCCCACACAGATGTTTAAAGAGTTAATGTGCCTATTTGAACTTAGCTGCTAATCAAAACAGCAGCACCTACCGAAGGAGGTAGGATTAATTAAAGTGTGGAGTCTTACCAGCTGCCACTCGAATGTTGCAAACATGTTCTCTGATGACATAATCTTATGTTTAGTTTGGTCGGTAAATTTGCCTCTGTACTCGCTCCGCAGTGTGTATTTTTATATATAGATTAGTTCCGCATAGTCTGCCTCTGTCTAACCTGCCATGATTCTCTGTACTTTTTCTAATGACATGTCTTGTCGTTTGATTTGTTTCAAAGACAGTTTCACTTGACATATATCATTATAATCAAGCATCATTATTTATTGATGAACAAAAAAAAAGATTTTTAAAAAGATGTATTTCAAAGTAGCATACAAATGTGTCCTCTGGCTTGTGTAGCCCACCCTTCATCCAAAATCTGACTCAAATAAAAGGCATCCCCCTTAATTAACCACTTGTCGCTAATAGACACCTAGTCCTTTCTGCAGCTGAGTAAATCAACGGCCTCATCCACTATTTGAGGAAACATGGTATTTTAAATTCATTGAAGAGCAGTGATTGAATTGTAAAAATAAATGTTCAGAAACGTGTCTTATACCCTTTAGAGTGCTACTTTTGAAGTACATCTGTATCTCGGTTAACGTCCGCCCAGGTTAGAGCGTTTTTTTTGGTTAACAACCAAAACTTTTGCTAAGATTTTGCCCTGGGTTCCGTTTGCCTACTTGTTTAGCGTCCAAAATACTATATGTTTGTTTACGCCGCATTTTGGATCATGGGCACAAAGCGAAATTTTGCGATACTTGCATGTGACCAATGCATTGTGGGCCGCGAGTGCCATTTTAAGACGTTTGTATCACAGTTGTAGAGAGATACACAACATAACAAACCCATGGACCGCACAAAAGAGAAAGGCAATGGACCGTACCAAGACAAGAGTGCAAGATCTCAGAAATTTATGGCTTAAAGAGAAGACTGTCGTCATTGGTTGTGTGCACACACACACATATACATGTATACACAGCATCCCACGTAACAGTCTGTCAACCCGGCGGCGCATCGAGGGTGACACTCTGTGTCTCTATCTGTCTCATTTTACATCCATAACACTCATTTCTGCTTCCAACAACAAAACAGAAGCATTCCAACTTACTGTAGCATGTTCGCGGCATCCACAGTCAAATATAGCACACGTCACCAGGTAAAAGGCATTCCTGTCGGCACACTTCCGCGACGTCACTTGTTGTTGTTGTTTTTTTTCATTTTCTATATTCAACGGCAAGGTATATGTTAATTGGTTCTGTATTTCTGGTTCTATTTTTGTATCATTATCAGCATGTAAAACTATAATTATTGTTAATAAAATTTACTTTGTGTTAACATTTTTGTGTGTCTGAAACAGATTAATTGGATTTACATTATTTTGTATGGGAAAATTTGCTTTGGGTAGAGTCCGTTTCTGTTTGAGTCGGACCTTCTGGAACAGCTTACTGATGTTAACCAAGGCACTACTGTACAGTTGAACCTTGGTTAGTGTATGCCTCGGTTAGCGTATTTTTCTGATTAAGCCGAAAATGTAGGCACAAATTTATGCAAAAATACATTTCCCGGTCCACTGTAATTGCTTTAAATTTTTTTAATTGAACTTTGATGGCTAATGGCTAAAGTGTCCATCCAAATGTGTGATGTGGCCAAGAATAAGAATTGGACAATTTTGTTGATCTACGCTGCTGCATCTAGAGTCATCCTTCGTTCCTCGCGGTTCAGAACCGACTGCAATAAATGAATTTCAACATTAACTCATTTAATTCCGGCCATTTTTCAAAAGGCAACCCCTTCAGAGCCAGACATTTTAGACGATTTTGACTGATCCTTCAAGGCACACGGAATATTGTGTTCTATGGCTATATAAAGATGGAACTTACCAAAAGAAAGATTAGACTACCGTCTTTCATCAGAAAAAAGTTGGTTTCTACCTTTTTCCGTTCTTTAGTAATCAGCAGTAGAACATAGGTAAGGAGAAAAACAGCATTTTGCGAAAAGATACATTTCAAGCATAACTTTCACTGACACAAATATTGTTTGCTTTTGTGACAGCTCAAATATGTGGTATAGTTTAGAAACTATACCACAACATAAATCACACAAAAAAGCGCTTTTTTGTATCAAAATAACAATTTATTTACAAAAATAACACCATAAGCTATTTACAATTTCCCCATTAGGAACGGAAGTATGTGTGTGCATGTGTGCACTGTGTGCACGTGTGTGAGTTAAAATTTCCCTACCATGCGTAACCGTCTGCATGCTACACTCCTCCACACTCTTCCACTTCCTCTGTCATGTGTGATTTCTTTATTTACAAATCACTCTCTTATTAAATGCACTTATGTCAGCTAGTGGCCGTTTTTGTGGCTTAAAACTACTCTACAGTGGGGAGGTGCGTCATCGTCTTTTAGCCTCTCGTGCAAAAAAACGTAAACAACGTACAGTATAAATAAGTCTTTGGGATCGGGCGTTCGGTTTTGTAAAAACGTATAATTACGACCTGAATGAGTTCCATCCATCCATCTTCTATGCCGCTTATCGTCCCTTATCGTAGGTTTCGGGCGACAGACGGGCTACACCCTGGACTGGACTGGTCGCCAGCCAATCGCAGGGCACATACAGGCAAACAACCCTTCACACTCACAGATTTCATTCCTACGGACAGTTTAGAGTAGGAAGTAGAGGAAACCGCAGTACCCGGAGTAAACCCACGCACGCACGGGGAGAACATGCAAACTCCACACAGAGATGTCCAATGGAGATTTGAACCCAGATCTTCCCGATCTCCTGACTGTGTGGCCAACATGCTAATCACTAGGCCACCGTGCGGCCCCTATTGAACTATCAAACAAGCAAAACAAAAATAGGTTTTAATACTTTATTAACAGTGGAGGAACTAAATAGTGGCCAGTGGTGGTGGTCGTGGCTCTCACTCTCACTCTGCGGCCACCCCACTGGCCAGTAAGACATTTCAGGTATCAACTCATTGCCACCCCTATGTGAGTAATGGTCTCACCTTGGCCACCCCAACGAAAAATTTCTGGCACCGCCTGTTTATTAACCACTTAACTGGCACCCACACAGTAGTGTGAAGCCTTCTGACTTTTCTTTCTTTCTGAGCAATGGTCAAAATGATAATGTATCTGTACTGTTGAGTTTGTTTTGCGTGTGTCACAACTTTATTGTAAGCGCACCATGGTAGGAGCTGCATGACCTCACTTGATGTTCACAGAACAAAAACACACAAAGAGATGGCCAGACCTTCACTGAATGTGAACACGGCAAAACATGGTGCTATATGATGTGTTTATTAAAACACTCGGGGAACAGCAACAGGTCTGAAAACATAACAGTAACACACTCATAAACTATTGAACTGACGTTAGCACAACAAAGCTACTTTTAGCCTGTAGCACTTAGTGCTAGGCCATTTTTAGCTAGCCTGAAGTTAGCACTAAGTTTCCAACAGGACTTATGTGGACAGCTTTAGGCATACTATAGAATTCATCACAAGCCAACTGTCGAGTAACATTGTATGTATATGTTAACACAATTTACCATCCAAAGAATATCAGTTTGATGCGCCTTTATGTGCTGCTTGAGATTGCAGCCACATATACCACCGTCGCTCTGCACAGCGCATTCAGTTTTTCTTTCGGATGAATTATATTTAAAGTGTATCCACAAATCAGTGCATTGTTTCCCACCAAAAGTGCTCCCATTGCCCACGTCACCAGTGGGAAGTGCCCTGCATGCTAAGCGAGGATGTATTGCTACATGTTAGATTTTGACTGACAGATTACATACATCTTGGGCCGAAATGTCATGCATTATAAACGTCTGATAGACCACCCACTAACATTTTCATTCCGTCTCGTCAATGAAAACTCACTCACAACTCGTCACGTCTTAGTAATCAAAGAGCCATGTTTAGCTCATCATGAAAACAAAAATGAAACACTGATATGGGTCCCTTGCGCCACGAGGTGTCAGGATCATTACGTTGAGACAATAGCCACCAAGTATGCTTTAGGAGTGTTATTTAATGTCTACAAAGCTCTAATAATGAGCTTTGAACAACCTTAAACAGGTTTTGTATGCTCTATTTACGAAAATATTCCATTTATAAATAAGACATCCTAGATTGCTGGTCGGGTCTGCAACCAATTAATGGCGATAAATGAGGGACAACTGTACTGTGATTTCCCTGGTAAGTATCCTTGGTTGATGCCCCACCTTTTTTATACAGTATAAAATGCCAGAGAGTGGGAACATGCATGAAAATGTGCTGGTTCACCCAGAATGAATGAATGTCTTCAGGAGGGCTTCAGGATGTATTAAGGCCACAGATTGATATCAACACCAATCTGCTAAATGTCAGACACACACACCACCACCACCACCACCACTGTGCCTCCACACATACACTCACTTTCCATTTAGAAGACATAAGCCGTGATGTGCGGCTCATTTGTGGTCTAATCCCAAGAGAGCCTGGTTCAGAGCACTACTGATAGAGGGTCTAATTGTTTGTCAGCTGCCTTGGATGTCA
Source organism: Dunckerocampus dactyliophorus (assembly GCF_027744805.1). Lineage (NCBI taxonomy): Eukaryota > Metazoa > Chordata > Actinopteri > Syngnathiformes > Syngnathidae > Dunckerocampus > Dunckerocampus dactyliophorus. The sequence goes on along the minus strand of NC_072819.1, from coordinate 27,785,692 downwards.
AATCAGACACGTGGAGTTGCGGCCATGATTTTCATCACCACCTTTCATGTGTGCTCTGGCCTTTTTTTTCCTCCACATAGTGGGCCAAATTGGATTTTTATGCTTCCTTCCTTCCTGCAAAGGGTCCTGCATGCCATAGCGCAGTGATAGGACTGCATTGTACAAAAATGTTGGCACCTAGACTGAGGATTGGTGAGTGGAAGCCACGCTGGGTAATACACTCCTGTCTACTTTGCATGTTGCAGTGTGCATTTGGAGTGGGTGTTTGACATGCTTGGCACCTTTTATGAACATTGTGGTCCTCTCTTTAATAAATGCAAATGCACATATCAAACTGCGGCTGACATTAGCCAGCAGCTGGTAAGTGTCAGACATGTGGGCCATGTGGGCCATGGGCAATTTTTTTTTACAACGCACAGGCAGCTTGTATGTGCCCGTACATTCTGAGCTTGCACTGAATAATGGTGCTGACGATGATGGCAATGCAAGATGGTGTGAAAGCTTCACCGTATGAATCACTTTCCGTCAAGGAGCATATACCTTCCCTTGCAGCATTTAACTGACGTGATACAAAAAAGAAAAATCATGACATCTACCACCTCCATCACATCTAGCATCCAAGTAGTGTGATACTTGAACAAACAGCACAGCTGGAAGAGTGGGAGTCTGCTTACTTTGAAGGCCTAAGCTGCATTCATCACAGCTATTTCAGCTGACATGGTGGCATACCAGTATGCAATTACCTAGTCAATGTGTGTGACCGTGTTTTCACTAACTGTATCTATGAATGCATAGTGCCAATCAAAGCTGCAGCACTAAAACAGGCTGATGGGTTTGTTTCTGTCCATTTATAGAAACACTCACTGGACTCCTAATAAGGTATACCAGCGTAATGTAATTATACAGTATACAATACAATAGTTGTTAGAGTGACAATCATGATGGCCTCACTGGAACTCACTGAAATACGTAAAATACATGAAATGTCATGTTCATAATACATAGAATGAAGTACATGGAATTTCGTACCCATTTTCAATCCTAGACCGCAATACTTTAAATATCCTGTACAAAATTACAACCCTTGACTAAAATACTTCTAAAATACATGACTTTCACGAACCCTACAATATGTACTTACAATTTCATATACAACATTTTTATAATTGAATTTTTTACACTTGAAATTTCAAGTACAAAATTTCAAAACTAAACTAAAATACTGTACTTGGAATGTCATACATAAAATTTCGATCTGAGCCTGAAATACCTGAAATGTCATGTACAAAATAGTATATCAATAGTATGTCATCATGAACTACTATAGTATGTCAAATGTACAAGTACAAAGTGACAAACATGTTAATTAATGTACAACATTATAACTAGACTCCAATAATTGGAATTTCAATTTCAATCCCAAACTTAAAATACTTGACATCTCATAAGTGAATTGCATATACAAAGGCTCAGCCCAAGAATAAAACACTTGAGATTTAATTTTAATGCGCCCCCTACTTGGGAAAGTATGTTCATTCATGAATGTATGAAATTCTGTAATTGTTTTCTGTACACAACATTTCAGGCATAACCAGAAATACTTTCTTAGAAAAATGGCTGCTTTACCTGCTAAATGTCAAAAATAAGTTTCATTTGGTTATTGTATCAATCGTATTGAACTGCAGCCACAATAAAAGCATATTGAGAAATGAATGCTTCTCAGACAGTGTCAATCAAAACTGAGCCTGACTGTATAATATTTTGAAAGACACATCTTTAAACAACTCGTATTGAATTTCATTAGCTTGTGCAGTGGTTTGGAGGTCCTTGCATTTTAATAAACATAAAGCTTCACACTGTGCATGAATTAGCATATCATGTAATCCAGTGAGACCAAGACTGAGTTGGGCGTGAAATGTGTTGCTATTGGGTTCCTGCCACACGTTTGATGGAGTGATGACAAGAGAGGCTGCAGTCAGTGTAGCATCACACCAGGTAAGCACCCCATAGAATATAACTTCATGCAGCACTTTGAGTACACAGCAATAATAGTAATGTGAATACATGTGTGTTTTAAATTGGTATTAAACACACCCTTTCAAACAACTCCATGTGGAGGAATCGGTTGCAGTTATGAGGGCTACTCAGTTCTAACCTATAATAAATATTATTTATAAACGGAATGATGACTTCATTGACTGAGGCAAACCCGAATGGTGAGGCTTATTAGACGTAATAAATATTAAAAGCCATATATGTCACTGTGTAACTAATTCAGTTCTCACCGTGCATGCACATCCACAATAGCCACTGCCTTTTTGTCTTACCTCTATCTTGGAGGGTCTTGACCAGATTCAGAGAAATTCAGGGAAAGGCGACACATGTATCCTCCATGGAAACCTTTTTAGGAAAATTTCGGTCACAATGGCAAGGTCGTTCATACAGGTGAAATTGAGGAGAGATGACAAGCGCTTCATAGCTGCTGCTCCCTCCTCTTCCTCCACTCCTCATCACATACACACACTAAACAAACCAACAAAAAAACCCAACACACACACACACACACACACACAGCTCACAAGCACGCACAACACCCACGTTGTTTGTGGCGTTGAAGCACATTGAAATCATTCCACAAGCTTCATATCCAACGCAGCTCTCAAATCAGGCTTGGACAAAAAAAATGGGGGGGGAATCTTGCAGAGATGATTTATTATGCGCATCAAGTCAGCTCCCACCGAGAGGAGGAGGAGTAGGAGGAAGGGTGGAAGGAGAAGTGGGCAGTACGGCAGCGAGGATGCGATGGAACAGCGGCAGCAGCATCAGCACCTACCCATCCCGGCTGCTGCTGAAGCATGGAAGACGCACCTGGCAGGGAAGTGCACCCCCTTGCGGCAAGTCACAATATTACCACCAATTGACAGTAGTCGGCCTGCCACTCAAAGATGAGATGAGCCTGTAAATCAACAATCATCAATTATTAATGTGTTATGAACACACGTTTATTATTATTATTATTAGAAAGTCAGTCCTAGTTAGCAGGGATTGTTGTACCATTAACTCATGAATATTCGTACTGAGCTTCTGTCTGATTGGGCCTCAGGTTTAAGGTCAAGATGTTTACCAACCAATCAGGAAGCCCATCCCTTAAATCTGTTGTCAGCCATAGTAAATTCTAAAATAATATATGCAAATAGGTCTACACATAACCAAATTTGAGACCCACTCATTTACAAAGATAATCTCAGTTTTGAAGCAAGGTATTCATTTAGCAATAACTGTGGAGCGCTGGGGAGTGGTGGTGAACATGTCCACCTCACAATCAAGAGTTCTGGCTTTGCATTTCTGTTGATACATCTCTGTGTCACTTTTCATTGGTTTTCTCTGTGTCCCCAAAACATTCATGTTGGGGAAATTGTAGATTCCAAATTGTCCAAATGTGTGAATATGAGATTTAATGATTGTCGAAATGTTACCTGTGATGTTTGCAGCGGACTGCATCATACTGAGATCTGTTTGTAATGCTTTGACTCTCTAATATAGCAAAATAAGCAACCATGATTATTAGATTGATCTCTCACTTACAGTATATGATACAGTGCTGTTCTGCACCAATGCAAACTAAAACCACAATAACAAACACATTGTTAAATTGATAATTCTTTGGGCAGCATCGTGAGTAGTAAGCATGTCTCCCTCACAGTCCTGAGTTCCGGATTCAGGCAGCACCCTGTTGTATAACACCTTTGATGGCTCACTTGAGATGTTTCCTTCCAGAAGCTGGGAGTGGGTTGAAGATTTTCATCGATTTGTGTTTTTTTGTAGCTGTGGATAATGTCACGATTGTCATCATTTGGTTCTTGGGATGTGTACTTTTATCGGTCTTGATGTTTTTGAGTTTGACTCATCCCTTGGTGAAAGACTCAACCATCTCACATGGTCCAATCCAGCAAGGTTCCATCTTGGTTTTTAAAGTACACCATTGGCCCGGTGGAGAGCTTGTAGCACCACATTATGTTATAATGGTGCATTATATAATCATGTAATACATTTTCACCTCATTATGTAATAACGCTGCATTTTGTAATAATTGTTGTATTTCGTAATAAAATTCTTGAACGCATTTTGTAATACATTTTGCCGCATTTTGTAATAACGTGTATTACCAAATGGGGATGCTGCACTTTTTTGGGGAAGAAAATGTAACAAATTGGTTCATTTTGTAATAAACCATTGATATTGACACTTTAATTAGAAAAAAACACATTCAGCATGTCAGTTTATTTAGAATTTATCTTAAGAAACTAGTAGAATGTTTTATTGGTTGAACCTAAATCAAATGTAACTGTATTGATTATAATGGAGAATGTGCTTGGAAGCTAGAGACAAAAGCTACAGTAATTAAGTATTACTGACATGAAAATTAAAAGTGCATTGAAATGCATTCCTACATCCAATTTGGATTAAAAAAACAATACAAATATGGAACAGAAAAAAATCCTTATTCCATCAATGCTCAAAATATAAATATTTGATGTATTATGTAATAAAAAAAAAGTCCTTTACCCAAATACATACACATTCTATCCATCCATCCATCCATCCATCTTCTATACCGCTTCTCCTCTTTAGGGTCGCAGGGGCATGCTGGAGCCTATCCCAGCTGACTTCGGGCGACAGGCGGGGTACACCCTGGACTGGTTGCCAGCCAATCGCAGGGCACATATAGACAAACAACCATTCACACTCACATTCATACCTATGGACAATTTACAGTCGCCAATTAACCTCACCTGCATGTTTTTGTAATGTGGGAGAAAACCGGAGTACCCGGAGAAAACCCACGCACACACGGGGAGAGCATGCAAACTCCACACAGAGATGCCCAGGGGAGAATCTAACCCAGGTCTTCTCGATCTCCAGACTGTGTTGGCCAACATGCTAACCACTAGACCACAATGCGGCCCTACACATAATTCTATGTTTAATAATGTGAACACATTTTGGTTTAATTTGCTTTAATTTATTTCGAACATGCATACAGCATACATTGAATGCTTCATGTTACAAGTCTCAATTTCACATGTCCGAAAGGAGTACGAAGAAGCAGAGCTTATTTAATCCTACCCTGTCTTCGTATCTCATACATACAGTATATACAAAATATATATATATATATACTGTATATATATATATATATATATATATATATATATATATATATATATATATATATATATATATATATATATATATATACACACATATATATATATACACATACACGTACAAACACACATATATATACACATATATATGTGTATATATATATATATATATATATATATATATATATATATATATATATATATATATACACATACACGTACAAACACACAAACATAAATATGGCACTTGCAACAATTATATCGAGGTTATTGCTATTGAAAGTAGTCCTTGGGCCAGCATTGGTCTGTCTTGTAGGGTGTGTCCTCCACTATGCTTATTGTCATCGTAATATGATCTTTAATATGTATCCAGATCGCTGATGTCTTGGACAACAAGCACTCTTGCATCTCCTGGACCTCCATTTGATTTGATGAGGATTTTACCATTGGTGCTCCAAGTGCTTTTAATCTTTCCCTGCTTCCTCAAGTCTCGTGCTTTCTCGGCGATGTCGGCATTGCGTTTTGTCAGATGCTCATTCATGTAGACGTTTGTGCCTCTTAACTTCTTTCCCTGTTCCAGCAGTGCAGTTTTGAATTCCCTGTTGGTGAACGTAATGATGACAGGTGTGGTGTTGTTTCTGCCATATACTGTAGTGGGACGCAAGTGTCAATACTGTTGATATCTACATCCACCTCCTTTGATTGTAGGAAGTTAGCAATCTGTTGCTTGATTGAAGGAACATTTCTTGACTTGGGTGTGATTTGGAGCCCTGTGAGGACCACATCATTCATTCGTACATTCTGATCTTGTTGATAACATTTTTAATCTGTTTAGTTTATTCACCTTTGCTTCTTTCTCTTCCTCAAAGCTGGTGCGAAAGGCAGCATCATCCTCAAATAGTGCCTTGATATCATCCTGTAGAATGGTGATATCATTGCATAATGCTCTATTTTCTTCCATGGGGTCTTTAGCGTCCTTAAGATCAGCACACAAGGCAGCTTCCATAGGGTTTATAGCCTCATTGAGAGCAGTGCGCAAGGCAGCGTTGTCTTCCAATGATGCCCTGATATCATCCTGCAGAACCCTAACATCCTCGCATAATGCTGTATTTTCTTTCGGGTTTTTAGCTTCCTTAAGAGCAGAGCGCAAGGCGGCATTGTCATTCAACAGTTCCTTAATATCGTCCTGCAGAGCCTTGATATCTTCCATAGGCTATTTAACCTCCTTAAGAGCAGCGCTCAAGTCTGCATTTTCATCTTGCAACTCCTTGACGTCTTTCTTAGTGCTTTGATAGCCTTGCTCTGTGCTCCATTTTCTTCCATAATGTTTGTGACACCATTACTGACATCCAGTATGACTTCATGGAGGCTACTGTAATCAGATTTAATTTCTGTTTCCAGAATCGATATATCCTTCCTTCTTCTATCCAAGACATTATCGAATACTTGTGTTATCCTCTTGGAAATATCTTTGATTGTTTGAGTTGCTTTGTTGTCCAAGTTCTCTTCAGATCCTGAAGTTGTTTTTTTATCCGAATTATTCTGACCTGAACACATCAACAGCAGTGCAATTTCAACAACATATATGTACCTCCAACTCCAAACAAACACGTCTCTAGTCCATTCGTCATTGCAACAACACTTCTTCATTGTCACTAGACGGACCGTGAGATGCATTCGCGGACACTACGAACATCACATTAACGTTTTTTTTTTTATGTGTATGTGTGGTCTAAATAAACAGAAATGCAAAGAAAAACAATCAGTGCATACTCTTATCACTCACTTTGTAAGTGCAATTTGCTGCATTTAAGTACGCTTGGAAATCACAGAAAATCCACTCAAAACATGTGAATTCAACTTAAATGACGTGGTGTCTTACAACACAACTCCTAATTGCTCACAGTTAAAGTCTGATTCAAATATTCTGCTATTTATATATAACACTTTTTCACACCACTGTATATATACAGTGGACAAAAAAAGTGTTTGCCCCTTTCTTGAGTTCTTATTTTTTGCATGTTTGTCAGACTTAAATGTTTCATCAAACAAATTTGAATATTAGTCAACACAATACAACCTAACACAAAATGCTGTTTTTAAATGAAACACTGGGCAAAAATGGCTTGCATGGCAGAATTCCAAGACAAAAACCACTGCTGAACAACAAGAACATTAAGGCTTGTCTCAATTTTGCCAGATACCATCTTGATTGTCTCCAAGACCTGTGGGAAAATATTCTGTGGAACCATGAATTCTGCTGTCTACCAAAAAATCCTGAAGGAGAACGTCCGGCCATCTTTTGGTAACCTCAAGCTGAAACTAACCTGGTTCTGCATCAGGGCAATGAACCAAAACGCACCAGCAAGCCCACCTCTGAATGGCTGAAGAAAAACAAAATGAAGACTTTGGAGTGGCCTAGTCAAAGTCCTGACCTGAATCCTAGAGATGCTTTGGCATGACCTTAAAAAGGCTGTTCATGCTGCAAAACACCCCAGTGTGGTTGAGTTGCAACAATTCTGTAAAGACGAGTGGGCCAAAATTTCCCCACAGCGCCTTGAGAGAATCACTGAAAGTTATCGCAAATGCTTGATTGCAGTTGTTGCTGCTAAGGGTGGACCAACCAGTTATTAGGTTTAGAGGGCAATCACTTTTTCACACAGGACCATGTGGGTTTGGAATTTTTTTTTCCCTTAATAATAAAAAGTTTCATTTAAAAACTGCATTGTTGACAGCCATCATCATCTTTCCATGCTGCAATATTCTCCCTTTTGCATTGTCCTGAGCTTTTTTTTTTACTTTCCCTCGTAGCTATCTTTTTCTTTATCAACGTAGAGGATCTGAGGATAAATGCAGGGTGTTGGTGTGTTTTGTAGTTTCTACATCCCCTCCGGAATATATTTCTGGATTGTGGACTGTATCAGGAAAATATACTCCACCTCAATTGATTGTGCTTTTAAAGTCTCTCTGGAAACACTGAGTTGCACAAAGCTCATGGTCCACTGTTTTTGATAAGCATCTGCTGACAGCTTTGGGTCATGGTGAAACAACTTATTTCCCATGACAAGGCTGACAAAAAGGAGAAAAAAAGCTCTTCATCCCTTTGTCCCTCACTTTATTAACAGTCTTCCATAAAGTATATACAACTGCCCTCCTCATCCTTGTCTGAGCTTCTCTAAAACATCTTTAAATCCCTCGTCTGTACCATTGCCAGTTTGTTGTCATATCTTTATCCCTGTCCTCCCAAAGCAGCACACACGCACGCACACACACACACAAACACACACGCACACACACACACACACACACACACACACACACACACACACACAAGTCAATATCAGTGATAGAGGCCTAACTGTGTTATTGTCCCACAGTCCCTTGGTCTACTAGGACACCCATTAAACCTCCCTTGATCATCTTCATCTCAGGCTCGGGGAACCTTGAACATGAGCAAGACGTCATTAATAAAGCTCCGTACAGAAGCCGTTTGACATTTCCTTTAATTATACCTGTAATTTATTCATGCCCCTGAGCCTGGAAGAGTGTTGTGAAAAGCTTCCTCTAGGAATATTTTATCACGCTCCTCCCGAGCCGGGCAGATTAACCATCTTAATAGGTGCATCCTGAAGGTATTACGTCCTTCACTAATTGTGAGTGTGTCTGCTATCTGTGTTCACTGCAACGGACACTGTAGCATCACAGTCGCTAGAAGGAACAATTTGGTTTTGCTCCAAAGCTCTACCTACAGTTATGGGGTTTAGTTTACTTTTAAGACACTGGTGTAAATAAAAATGGACTGTGGTAAAAAGTAATGGTAAGAAAGGAAACTAGCCGCTGAAGGCAATATGGACCTCCATCTCTGGTGCTGATCCAATACACTGCCAACATCAACGACATATACGGTACATACAAAGCAACTCCCAATGCTTTCCAGTACAATTAAGTACAATTACTACTGTATGTAATACGGTTTGTCAGAATTTCATACAACGTGTTGATACAAAATCACAGTCAGAACATAAGTTAGCTGAGGTGCGGGTGTCGCATCGCAATAACAGGGTATAAACTGGACACCTTCAGCCTTCTCAGCAAGGCAGTTGTCATCTTGGAGGTGTGTTTGGAATTGTTATCATGTTGGAAATCTGCCACGCGGACCAGTTTTTGCTTCAGAATGTCACAGCGCATGCTGGGATTTAAGTTTCACTCAGTGCACCGCAGCTCCCACAGTGCTGACACGAGTCATGCAGCTCTATACCATCACATTACCACCAACATGCTTGACCGGAGGACAGACACTTATATTGGTACTCACTTGTGTAGCCAGCAATTTAGACAATAATGGCTGTGAGTTGAGTCACTTTCAGTTTATAGCAAATCTATACGTCTATTCAAGCTGTACACTGACTACTCTAAAATATATCCAAGTTTCATTTCTATAGTATTGTTCCTTGAGAAGATAAACTGTAATAAAAATGCCTACTGAAATGTGAGCTACTGTTGTGCCGGTCTGTACAAAATCATAGTACATGCGTGGCTGTGAAAAATATTATCCCTATACCCTCCCAACAAACGCGAAAAGACGTACGGATTTGTGTCAACAGAAATGTTAACATCCACACAGGAGGTGTCCAGTCTGGCCCACCAGTGTTGTGGCGCACTAAAGTAGGTGGTCTGGCGTTGCCATGGCAATGACAGACCCAATTCCCCTCATTACACACCAGTGCACTAGCTGCTGTTTCAAGGTACACTTACTACATACCATTGGTTTATTGCGTATTAACAGCTGTAAAATGCACACTGTATAGTTTTTGCTACTGGAATCATTTTCAATTGTTCTGCCATACCAGCTTGTCCCATTTGGAGAGCAAAAGAAGAAAAGTGCAAATGTTTGCAAGATCTGCACAAGGCAGCGTCCCCATATTTAACCCAGTTTTGCTGAGGGAGACTCAGGCGCCTAATTTGCTCGCTCTGCAGATTGGTTAACAGACAGCAAAATACGACGATTTTCCTCAAAGTAAGCAAAGAAATCACATATCACACAATCATAACTGTGCATACTACAGATGGCAGCCAAGATGTTAATCAGAATTTTTAATGACATACAAAATTACAACTCTTCACGGCACATCTGTAAAACTGCTTCTGTATGAACAAATCTATTCACAAAAGATAATGTAATGCATTACCTGTACATCGTTTCTCCCCGTCTAAAATCATTAGTGACAACTTGTGGTCCTTTTTTGTTTTTAGTGTACTTGCATGCACTGTTTGATCCCCGGAGCCCTTTGACACAACTTTGAAACCCACAGTTAATGTGGCCATACATTATTGAGCTCTGAAATGAATTTTTATCAAATGTATTGGTAGACAGACAAGAAACAACCTACATTATGATGTCATAAAAGATTTAAAAGCCATGCTTCAAATAGGTAAACCTACATCAAGTTCACGTTGGATAAAATCCTCCTGCACATAGCCTCAAATCCTTTTGCCTCCATAATTTCATACAACACAAAGCATAACAATGACTGTCAAATTAAAACATGGACATTCTTTTAAGCATACGAGAGCTCATAGGGATTGTTATTCTATATTCCTTTGTTTTTTCCGTTTCCATCCTCGTTTTTTTTAGCTTGCTCTGGCGACATTACAGTAGTTCATTAGGCAGACTGCTTTGAAAAGGCTCACAGAGACGACTAATGAGCCAGCATACCTTCCATTGTGTAATACATTTCAGTGTGGGGAGGGGCTGGCCGGGTAGTCCATTATTTTAGTAGAATTTATTGTGCTTCTATCTATTGTAAATCCTACAACCGTTGCTTCTGCTCTTAATAGATGCCGTGCCTAAATTAGTCACTGGGTGTTTTGTGTACTTAAAATAATAAACACCACTCCAACAAACTCCTCCACTCCTTTTTGTCTCTGAGGACTAGCTGTACTTTCCTTTAGCCACATTTCCACCAGTTCTGGATACAGTAACCCTGATTTCTGTTCAGCGTTTTGACCATGGGTATTGGGCTGATGACAGATCTGCATAGCAGCTGCACGAGTCATTCAAATCGTGTAACATTATCAAAGCAGGACAGCATGTAACAAGTGAATTCCAAAGAAACACCAACTTCTTATTTAGAACTTAGACATTGTCTTAATCATTGAATAATTCATTCATTATCTATGCTGCTTAATCCTCTTATGCTGGAGCCTATCCCAGCTGACATTGGGCGTGAGGCGGGGTACACCCTGGACTGGTCGCCAGCCAATCGCAGGGCACATATAGGCAAACAACCATTGTAGTGTTAATCATGACCTACAGAATTTTCTCACAGAGCTTCTTCCCATTCTATAGTGTATGCAAGTACACACAAAGCTGGGGATCGGCTCTTCTATTCTATCTAGCTTTCTATCCATCAATATACTGACAAGAAAATGTTCTGGGAATAAAAAAAAACAAACAAAAAAACAATTCTATTAATAAAACGTTCGACAAAGTAGACATCAGCAGGGTCTCAAGGCCATGCAGCAAGTGCATGTCAAAATGTCTTGTAAGGTTTTATATCATGATTGGAACCCCAGAACCAGAGGCTGAGGCAGAAGCTTCAAGCGAAAATATACAGTCTTTATTAAGATCCACCAAAAAACACAAAACAGTGGCACAAGGAAAAAAACTGAACACAAAAATGAGCACAAAAAAAAAATACAAAGTAGCAAACAAAACTTACTTGAGCAAAGATGGTAGAATAAGTACCAGAAATGCTCACAACAATCTAAAAGGCAAACAATACCCAAAAGTGGAAAAAGTCAAAGTAGCAAAAAAGGAAACAAAAAGGACCATAAAGTAGAGGAAGTAGCGCGGCTGGAAGAAAGAAGTTAGGAGAATAATCCAACACCATCCGCCTGCAGCCCAGATGCTAAACACCCCCGTGACTAATTGCTAAGTGACTGCAGCTGCTGCCCATAATGCCGCCGGAAACAAAGACATCTAGTCACACAAATGCAAATGTGTCAAAATAAAATTAACAAAATAAAAGACATACCAGAACGTAACACATCTTAATTGGTGTATTGCTCATAGATTAGTAAAGTGCCTCAAACAGAGCCAAGTTGTCACGCTCTATGTCGTACTTCGCATGTCAGTTTGTTTATTCTCTATTGTTATGCATTAGTTCCTGTGTCTGTGCTCTTATTTTGTAGTTAAGTCCGGTTCTGTTCCGTTCAGTTTTCTTCTGCGTTTACTTTCCTGCTCCAATTCACCTGTATCTGATTTTGTGTTGATTATTTAGTTTAGCCAGTGGCGTTCTTCTGTGTTGGAGCATTGAACATTAATTGTACGTTATTAGTGCCTGTAAGTTCTGTTTATTGTTGGATCCCTGCCGCTGCACTGCAGCAATTATTGAAAATCTACATTTTACATGCACCGGGTCTCATCTCTGGATCTCGGGGTCGTCGCCGGCATTAACAACATGCCATGACGTGACAGAATGCTCCGACCATATGAAGACGACCTCGTGGAGATGGAATTCTGGACCTGGCAGGTCCTTAAGGCGACAAAAGAGGAGAGCATGAGCTTCTCGCCAGAGGAGCTGTAGGACATGGTGTGGGGGCCAGACATGGCGTGGGTGTCCCCAGGACCCGCTGTTGACACACACCATGCCAAGCCGAGGTGCAACTTACCCACGCTGTTGCTGAGTGCCGGCTGATGGTTCAACTCACTAAGGCCCCTGCTCAACGTCAGCACGGCGAGCTCCAGCTTTCCTCCTCGTTCCTTTCCACGTGTTCTGCAGAGCGACCCCAAGAGGTCAGCACACCCCCGAGTCCTACGCCTCGGAGCTCAAAGCTCCAGCTGCCCTCTTCTTCCATATCCACGTTGCCCACATTGTCCCCAGTGCAACGTCAAGACGAGGTCAATTCTCACCCCATTCCTGCAACTTGGCACACCAAGCTTCAACTCGCCCCGTGCACACTACACAACGTCACAAGCTTCTGACGCCCCCGGGGCTCGCACTGCTTCAGTCCCCGACGCTGCCGGAGCCCGCAAGAAACGTGTCGAGAGAAAACCATGCAAATTAACTGCCGGATATTTGAGAAAAATCAAACGTGAAGCTCCCAGGAACCCATTATCCTCATATTCCAGAACTGTAATCTACCTGGAGTGTCCAGATGTACGGTACATGGTGTTCAGTGCTCAGAGACATGGCCAAGGAAAGAGAGGCTGAAACCTGACCACCACTGAACAAGGCACACAAGTTGAATGGCTATGACTTGGCCAAGAAATATCTGAAGACAGATTTTTCAAAAGTTTTATGGGCTGGTGAGATGCAAGTGACTCTTGATGGAACAGAGGCATGGGCCCGTGGCTGCATCAGCAATGGGCAGAGAGTTCCACTTCAACTCAGACGCCAGCAAGGTGAAGGTGGGGTACTGGTGAGGGCTGGAATTGTTCAAAGATGAGTGTGTTGGGCCTTTTCAGGTTGAAGATGGATTCAAACTCAACTCCCAAACCTACTCGCACTTTTTTCACACAGTGGTACAGAAAGAAAGTGTACATCTTGATTTTTATGCAGGACAATGCTCCATCTCATGCATCCAAGTACTCCACTGCATGGCTAGCTAGTAAAGGTCTTAAAACATAATTACATGACCTCCTTGCTCACCTGACCTAAACCCTATTGAGTACTTGTGGGCCCTTAAATGCAGGATTTACAGTGAAGAAAAAAGGTACACTTCTCTGAACAGTGTCTGGGAGGCTTTGGATGCTGCTGTTTTGTGTTTTATTGGATGCTATACAGCACTATAGGCAGTTAACTGTTGGAAATTTGCTATATAAATAAATTTGACCGTGACCTTGACCTGGTCAAATGATCAAGAAACTGACTTAATTTATTGGTACATATGTTTCTTATGTTCTTATTCTTTTTCTTGTGTTTTCTTTCTTTTCTTGGGAGAATGAACAGAATAAGAATTTCATTGCATGGTATAACTGCCTGTTTTACGATGCATATGACAATAAAACTCTTGAATCCTGAATCTTGAATCTCGAGGGAAGGCTTTTTCGTGTTATTGAAAAGAAGGGTGGCTATATTGGTCACTGATTTATTTTTGAAAATGTCCGAAATATTTGTTTGCAAAGTTTGTATTGTTTATCATTCTGACTTTAAAAAAATGAAAATAAAGTAGTTATAGTATAATAGTTTTGTTTTTCTTCGAGTTGTCTAATAATTGTGCACACAGAGATATTCTCAACAAAAGCCAAAACGTCACTTTCACTTCCTTAAATATTCAAGTTTGAGGTTTATTAACATTTTGGATTGACCAAGAGCATTGTAATTGTTAAATACTAAAACAAATAATCAATAATGCAAATTGCCTAATAATTGTCCACACAGTGTATATTCCATTCATGTAGTAATTCTGTCAACCAATTACACAAGCGTTTGGACAAAATAAAGTCTTCCTCTTAAATCAGGGGTCTCACACTCAATTTAACTGGGGGCCAGTGGAGGTAGAGTCTGGGTGAGGCTGGGCCGGATCAAGTATTGGGAGTAGGGCTGGGAATCTCAGGGTACCTAACAATACATCCACGTGATAACACCACTGTTAGTTCAGTGTTGGTGTTTACTTGCCCCTGTAAGTATGTAAGTAACACTGAGCTTGCCCGGATGTTGCAGGCTGCAGTTATACTACTCTTGGAGGTCCAGTCGCGGACCGCAAGATACGATTTGGTGGCCGCAAATGGCCCGCGGGCCGCGAATTTGAAACCCCTGTCTTAAATAGACTCCACGTGAACAGTTGGTGCTCTTTGCAGTAAGTAAATGTCCCTGCTGGCCACTTTCTGAGGAAGTACTGCATCCATTCATAGATGTAATACAAATATAATATGATGATTTCTAAAAAAATAAAATGTGGTAATAGTCTTGTTAATTATTTATCTAAATATTTCTACGTTGCCAGTTAAGCTGTTAGAGTTCCATTCGCTTGCACAATGTCTAACAACAATATGCAGTGATTGGACTGAAAATGCCACACACTAGTATAAGCCACTAACAACATAGACTGTTCACAACAAAGGCTTGAAATTATATTGTCCTTTAAATGTACACTCACTGACAAAAGAGACAAACATGGAGAAGTTCACATTGGCCAGTTTTGCAAGAGACACTCAATGGTCATAGAGAGAGGTTGTAGTTTGTGGCGTTATTGAGCAAATGTCACATTAAGTGTTTTTTTTTGTCGTCATTGGTGAGGGCCTACTCCACGCCTCCAGTGCTCTTTTGATGTTTGTGGAATGTATTGATTGAGAAGCTCCTTTTTTACTGCATTCTGAAATTACACAGCAATTATATGCCTGTGTGGGGAGCACTCATAATTGAGCAGTGAGACATTTTAAACAAAAAGGCATCTTCACACAAGTGAGACATTTCATGTTGAACAGCAACCAGCAACATGCCTCATCTTCACTTTTAACATGTTTCTGAAGATGTCGGTTTAAACGGCAAGTCCTCGTCAACAGAAGAAGGCACAAAAACAACAAAATAGAGTCTCTTCTTCCTCGCTGCAGAATGCCGCCCTGGCAGTAATTTGGGTGTTTAGTGTGAGACTTAAGGACTCTTTAGCTGCGCTTGTGATCCGTATCACCAGCTCCATCCTGCCTGATACCGTGCAACTTTAATGGCTCTGACTGCAGTGCCAGGAATCAAGCTATTGCAGAGTTTCATAGCTTGTAGCTACTCAGATGCCAGTGTGGAGTGTCTAAAAAGAATAAACTGTATGGTATCATAACCTTTCAAGGCCCTTGTGGTGCTCTAAAACCTCCTTAAATCGTGTGCCTGCAAACAACCAGAACGAGGCGCTGTCTGTGGCCTCGACGAGCAGAGCAGGGAAAGGAGCAGGTGGCAGCAGACATTACTGGTCATCCTCCTCCTCTTGCCGGTCTGACCACACACACACGCACGCACGCACGCACGCACGCACGCACACACACACACACGCACACACACACAGTCTTTTATGAAAGGCAATAGATCGTGCCAATGGTAACACGTATAGTGATAAGCAAATTGAAATGGCTGTAGTGGGCAGAGAGCAAGAGGAGGTACTCAGTGTGGCGCAAGGGTTGGCAAAAAGAGCTTATGACATGCAATAACTTAGATAGAACACATGTCTTGTTGCACTGTTCAGGGACATTTTACTTTGTTTGAATAAACCAAAGCGAGCCAGCACTGTATTATAAACACAATGTGTTGAGCAAATAATGCACAATAATAAATTGAAGCATGAAGAAACGTGGAAATGGCATCTGCAAACCAAAAGGTCCACCTGTGTATCTTCCAGCATAGGATTATAGCATGGCAAATTGTGTTTTAATCAAGCACATTGGTAGCTGGTGCTGATATTTTCTAGCTTTCTGGGGGACACTATTGAGCATGTTATGGTGAGGTCGTGCCAGGACCTATACAATACAGTTCAATTCAGCATGCACAGCTACGCGATTTGCAGATTTTTGGTCAAAATATAAACATTTGTATTTTTTTCTACGAAAATAGGTATTTTTTCCTGCAGAAAACACCTCATTTACCTTAAGTCAGTAATAATTTATAAATACGTGATAATACAGGCACAATGTACAGCATACGTGTACCAATGTTAAAAAAGCCCATTATATTTACATTTATGTCTTTATGCTTCACTGATAATTATTTTTTTTTTAATCATTTACCATTAGTAGCCTGCTAACTCACCAACGGACAAAAAAAATACAAATACTGACTGTGTCTCATTTCGGGGTCTGCATCCTTCAAGTGCGCATTTGCGGGGTGCGTGATGTCATTGCGGTGGCGAAGGCTGTACCAATTTAAAAAAGATCCAGGGGTCCTTAAAATGCGGCTGACAAATGTGTCCTCCTCTGCCATTAGCTCCAAGTGTTCATCGCGACTATCCTTACCGGTCTTCCATATCCCAAGATCCTTTGCGCGATCAGCTCAGAAAACATTTTTCAACATGGTGGCACTAAGTATAGCTTTATTTACTCATTACAACATGTAACGCCGTATATGTACAGCTTAGTGTGACACTTGAATCTTAAATTTGTGTTAACATACGAGACCTCAACTACTGTAATCATGATCGATCACCGTGGTGTTCACTGCTTTTTACTGCTTTTTACTGATCTGTTGCACTTAATATTTGCATGTACAGTTTAAAGTACTACCATTGTACTACTCACAAGAAGTTAGGGACTTTTTCTCACAAGACATTCCTAACATACACCTCTACATTCAGAGTGAACAATCAACAGTTTAAACTATTTAAAAACTAGCGATGAGCGAGTACACCACTATCTGTATCTGTATCTGTTCACCCATCAAAATGATCTGTATCCATATCTGTACTCGGAGTTGGCAGGGCATAAACCCCAAGTGGGCGTTTGTTGTTTGTTGTTCCTATTGACACAGTTCATGTCATAACCTTCCAGCTCAAAGTCCGTGCCCTTGTGGCACTGATCCAAGTGTCTGAGATTGCGATTATTTTGAAGGGTTGCTTAAATTGACTCAAGTATTGTCTGATATTGTTTAATAATTTGCATACATGCTTCTGCTGTTGATGTGAATGACTGACAACTTATTGAAACTACATGAAGGTTATTATGGAATTGTTCCTCTGTAGAGTAACAGCAGTCTCTTTAGTTATGAGAAAAGAAGTTTGTATCCGGATATATATCTTCCTCCATTTCCAGTTGTTTATGTTATGAATTTGGCAGTTCATTATCCACGTGTGTTGACCAGCGACCATTATGAGGTCTGCCCAGAGTTACCATAAATAAAAACAGTTTAATTCTTATGTAAGTTTGTCAAAGTCCATTGTTTGCTTTATGCATAATTTTAGCTGTTTGAAGGGTTACCAGATCAGGAAATTTTAATAATTGCGATTTTAAGACAAAAGGGTTTGTTATATTCTCAATAAGCACCATTACTGATTGGGTACCGAAGTAATTCCAGTACTTGTTGAGCAGTCCCTTGCAACGTGCTGGTGATGTTATCAATGTTAATAAATGCAATCCTTCCATGTGCATCATTCTTGTGAGTTGTGTCCTTGTTGTCATGGTGATACAATATTTAGTATTTATCCATGTCCTTGATGTCTTTGACGACAAGTACCCTGGCCTCTTCTGGTCCACTATTTAGCTTGATGACACTCCAAGTGCCTTGTATCTTTTCCTGTTCCCTCAAGTCGTGTGCTTTCTTAGTGTTGTCAGCATTGCGTTTTGTCAAGTGCTCATTAATGTAGACGTTTGTACCTTTCAGCTTATTTCCCTGTTTCAGTAGTGCGATTTTTAATATCCTGTTGATTAACTTAACAATGTTGGTGCCACAGGTGTGGCATTGTTTCTGCCGTACAGTGGCATGCAAGTATAAATGGTGTCAATATCTACATCCACCTGCTTAGATTGCAGAAAGTTGGCAATTTGTTGCTCCGTTGAAGCAAAATCCATTTCATCTGGGTCTCCTCTGGAGGGGGACTAGTTAGCTCTGGAGGCGGACTAGTTAGCTTGATAGCATGCTAATGCTTAAAGCGGCGGCTGTCTGTTGTGTTCCTGCAGCTACAGGCCACAAGGGCAATTGCCCAGGGCGGCATTCTCTAGGGGGTGCCGCGAGGGGGGAAAGAACAAAAAACTCCCATTTACTAATGCTCAGCGCTTATCATATCCTCATCAAGTCAGCGCATATGTGTGGCAGAGGGGCGCCCTCTACAGGCATGATACTCGCACCCCCAACTAGTAGCAACTCGCAAGTCGGAGCAACTTGCTGCTCAAACGCAATCAAACATCCACCACGTGATGTGGATCAAACCAAAGGAACAGCGAGGGGGCGGGTGCCGCTGGGCCTCAGTCCTCAGGTTATTTACAAGGTTAAACAGTAATTGCTAAAAAATAAAACATACTTTATTGCTAATATTGTATTAAATTAATTATATCGGAGACCAAGAGTCTCAAACATGTTATTTAACTACAAAAATGTGAAATAAAAAGGAGGGATTTGTGTGTCGATATGAGTTGGTTTAGCCTTGACTGCTAGTTGGATGACGGTGGGAGATGATAAAAGTGCCTTTTTTGTCAACATAACATGGAAAAGACAAAGTCAAAACCATTAGGTGCACAATTTAGAAAGAAGAGGAAAGAAGAAGAGGAGAAACGGGTCAAAGAGAAAGGTACGGAGCTATGGCATCACTTTATTTACACCACATAAACAAATGTAGTATATGATCAGATAAGCTAACGTTACTGGGTATACAGTCGACTAACTGCTGTTCATTTGTTTTCTTGACTGAGAGTTTTAATTGTGTAAATATGGATTTAAGCCAAATGCAATTTAAGGGGAGCTTGTGAAATATTTTGGAGCACCTGTCTGTAGTTGGAAAAAACATTTGCTAACAACAGTTGTGGGAGTGTGTATTGAGGTGGAAGGAAGGGGGGCTGGGGGGGGTTGTACTTGAAGTTTTTTTGTGCACTGCCAAAAAATTATTTTCCATTCTATTTGTATAGTGTTTAATATTTTTTGCTTATTTATTAATATATTTTGTAGGCATTTGCGGCAATTTCTAACTTAATACATATATTTTGCCGTAGCCTGCGCATTACAGTTGAGCAATGTGTTGTAAACAAATAATACTAGGAGTATAAAGGTGACTATAAGGGTGTCAAGTCTACAAGGTTCTAAGAATAGTAAAACTTGTATTAAGAAACAGATTTTCTAACTATGAAAATGTTCCATTTTGTTGATTCTGAAAACTACTTTCAGGTCTAATCAATTCACAGCAATAAACAAGGGACGACTGTACTATAAAAATTCAGTTCATTTCAGCAGAAAAACCTTGTCCGTTGTATCATCAATTCCTGCACTACAGAAATAACAAATCAAAAGAATGACAGTTAAAAAAAAAATGTCAAGGTAATTAGTACACACTGTCATACTGTTCTGCACAGACTACTTGTAGAGCCTAGGAGTGGATGAGTAGCACAGCTGCATTTATTGGGCAGAATGAATTATGTTTTTTAATATAACATCTGATATGCTGGGATTTTAGAGCAGGGGCCCTCAATAGGCCCATGGGCCAGATGCGGCCAGCCAAAGCCTTTCAAATGCTTTTTAAAAGCATTTTCAAGCATAAAAATGGCTAAATTAAGTAAAATACAAATATAAGGCATTAAGACAATGCAATGCATTTCAATTATGAAAATAAGTATTCTACACTGGTCACGAGGTGCCAGCAATGTTATTGTACTGTTCGGTGAGACACTCAAGCACCAGACTTGATTGACACAACAACAGGCTTTTATTGCAGGTTTGACTTATCTCACAACAGGCACAATAATTCATATTTTTTTCACAATTCTGATAACACAGGGGTTGTCATAATTATATATACTATATATATATTGTATATAGGCTTGTATTTATGTGAGGAAGACGCGGCGCTCCGTCGCGGATGAAGATGCGAGCGTCTTCGTCACATACACATAAATGGAGAGGCCACAGTGTGCAGGGATACGGCGGGAGACAAATATAACGCTGAACGATTTGTGAGGTCAGATTTTTTTCGAGTAGACATTTTTATGGTGCAAATGAGGATAATTCATAATGCCAAGTATAGAGAACATACAAACCCTTTATTTTTAAAATCACAGATATTAAAATTCGCAGATTTAGTACACTTTCAAACCGCTAGAATAATGTATAAAGTTAATAATAACGCGTTACCCAAAAACCTAATTAAGTATTTCTCAATCAGAGAGGAGAAATATGATCTTAGAGGAAAATTAAACCTAAAACATTTATATGCGAGAACAACGCTGAAAACCCACAGCATTTCCGTGTGTGGAATTAAATTATGGAACGGATTGAGTAAAGAACTCAAACAATGTACAGAGATGAGCAAATTCAAAAAACAATACAAGCAGTTGATGTTTGCTAAATACAAGGCAGAAGAGTCCTGATTGTTCTGTCAGGTTTGTTATTTTATTTTATTTATTTATTTATTTATTTATTTTTTAATTAATGAAATTTTATTTTTTATTTATTTATATATTTTTTTTATTTTATTTGTTGTGTTAAAAAAAAAAAGCCTTGTTCTTATTTATTTATTTAGTATGGTCATCATTATTATCATTATTATGAATGTTCTTTCTTTTTCGGGGGGGAGGGCTATCTCACCGTTATCTATTATGTGTTATCCTATCACTGAAAACATGACATGGAAAGCAGGAAGTGAACAACATGTACTGTACAAGAGGTAGATTGGATGGGGGGTAGGATTAAATAAGCTTTGCTTCTTCCTACTCCTTTTGGACATGTGGAACTGTTAAAGAATGATTCATGAGATGTATTCCATTGTAACCTTCATGTTCAAATAAACTAAACCAAACCAAACCAAACCAAACCAAACCAAATGTATTACTCGTTTATTTACCGTTTGATTGAAGCACTAACCACAAGCGGAAACAATTATTGAGCAGAAATGGAGAAAATCAGGGTATTTCCATTTGTAAATTTAGCTTCAAAGCCCAGTCAGATGGCTCTGGCAACAAGACCAAACTGTCGCTGTGATTTGAGTTATCACAGATTACGTCGCCTGCCAGAGACTGGAGCAATGCAGGTATTGTTTTTATTGTCATATACAGTGGTACCTTGGCATACGAGTATCCCAACTAGCGAGTGTTTTTTAGATGATTTTTGCTTTGAAGAGCGAGCTAAAATACCTAAGTAAACCATACGTACATAGCGATCTGATTTATCTTATTTATTATGTATTGTGTAAAACTATAACATGAACATGAATGAACATGAAAGAAAAGGAGGAAAATATATCATAGAAGTCCATTTGTGCATGGGAGAATGTTCAAAGGTGCTTTCAAGGACCGTCAAACAAAGTAGGACACATCGCCGCTCGCATTAAACAGAAAAAAACTGGGGGATTTGTAACTAATAGTTACTGTATTTTTATCAAAAAATATTTACTGTAATATAATTATTCATATTTGTGTATTTTAATGACTGTGTTTTAAAAGAGAAATTAAATGACACAGAGTTTGCAATTTTGACGAATGTTACTTTTATGACTATTGTCCTGCCCAAAGGTAAAATGTGTTTTACATTTCATTTTCATTTTTACATTTCATTAGGGAAAAGTGCATTGTGAGAAAGATTTAATAATAATCATTTCTGAATGTTCCTAAATAGACTTTTCTACTGACAAACATTTAGAATTTAAAACTCATTAATAAAGAAATCTTTCTTTGAGCTGACATTGAAATTAAAATAACAGAGGCAGTCAGAGGGAGAAATCTCAGTGTGAGAGGTCTCACTCGCTCAGACTTTGTGTTTGCTGAACCTTTGTGGGAGTGGTTAAGAGCTGATATGCTAATAATAAAATTTAAAAAAAATTATAAATACTGTATATGCTTTCTGACTGTATTTAAAAAAAAATACTGGTCCATATTTCCAAAAAACTGATATCTCTTTGCATAAAACTCAATGTAGTTATTATTGTAGTTGCACATCAAATTAATTAGGAGTTAACTATGTACAAAATGTGATTAATCGCGATTCAATATTTAAATTGATTGACAGCTCTAATATAAACATGTATATATATATATATATATATATATATATATATATATATATATATACATATACACATATATGCAGTATATGTATAAATGTGTTTGTTTCTGTTTATATATGTATATGTGTATATATATATATATATATATATATATATATATATATATACACACACACACACATACATATATATATATATATATATATGCGTGCGTGCGTGCGTGCGTGTGTGTATATACACTCCTGATCAAAATCTTAAGACAAGTTTAAAAATTGCTAGAATTTGCATTTCACACATTTGGATCTTAATTAGGTTTTAAGTAGAGCTACAATATGCAAAAACAAGAAGGGGGAGTGAGACAAAAAACATTTTGAAAAAGTAATTTATTGAAACAACAATTAAACTGAAGTAGGCTGTTTATCAACTGATCAAAAGTTTAAGACCATCGCTCAAAAAATAACAAAAAAACTCTCCAAACCAGAACAAAAAATGTTCTCAGTAGGACTCAGTAATGAGTAGCTCCACCGTTCTTGTTAATCATTTCAAAAATTTCTTTGGGCATGCTTGATGCGAGTGTTTCCAGGAGGCTAGTGGGAACTTTGCTCCAAGTGGTGAAGATGGCTTCATGAAGGGCATCGACTGTCTGGAACTGATTGCCATTTTTATAAACTTCCCTTCCCATCCATCCCCAAATGTTCTCTATGGGATTTAAATGAGGGGAACATGCAGGATGGTCCAAAAGAGTGATGTTATTCTACCTGAAGAAGTCCTTGGTCAAGCGAGCATTGTGAACTGCAGCGTTGTCCTGTTGAAAAACCCAGCTGTTACCACACAGACGAGGGCCCTCAGTCATGAGGGATGCCCGCTGGAACATCTGCGTCCGTTTGACGACCCTGCACCACCTGAAGCTCCAGTGTTCCACTGAATGAAAAAGCACCCCAGATCATGATGGACGCCCTCCACTGTGCCGGGTAGAAAACATCTCAGGTGGGATCTCCTTGTCATGCCAGTAACGTTGGAAGCCATCTGGACTGTCAAGGTTACATTTTTTCTCATCAGAAATTAAACTTTTTTCCACCTTTCAATGTCCCATGTTTGATGCTCCCTGGCAAAGTCTAAACGGGCAATTTTGTGGCGTTGAAGGAGACGAGGTCTTTGAATTCGTTTTTTGTTTTTTAAACCCTTTTCCCGCAGATGCCGTCTGATGGTTATTGTGCTGCAGTCGGCACCAGTAAGGGCCTTAATGTGGGTCGAAGACCACCCTTTGTCTTGATGGACAGCCAATCAAACCTCCAGCTCAGCGTAGGTGTGATTTTTTTGGGTCTACCACTTGACTTTTTTGTTACATAAGGCTCAGGATCTTTGATAAAATTTAGAATGACTGATCTCGACAATCCAACCACATTCAAAAAGAGAAAGCTTTTCAGCTTTAGCCATCAGGAGGGCATGACAGTGTGAATGCCTGACAGAAAATGAAAATTTTGAGCAAGTTTTGGCTTTTATAGTCTGTGGTCTTAAACTTTTGATCAGGTGATAAACAACCTATTTCAGTTTTTTTTTGTTGTTTTTGTTAAATTACAAGTTCCAAATGTTTATTGTCTCACTCCCCCTTCTTGCTTTTCCATATTGTAGCTCTACTTAAAACCTCATTAAGATCCAAATGTGCAAATAGCAATTTTTCAACTGCTCTTAAGATTTTGATCAGGAGTGTATCTAACTTACTGTGTGGAAATATATGATGTATTCCATTATATCTTGCATGCATGTTCAAATAAAATTAAACCTTTTACCATTACCATAAAATGGCATATTGTGGCGTGCAGGAGTCTGTGAGGACCTGGCAGCTCTTTATTTGACAGGCATCAATCATGAGCGAATGAAAAAACTCACGACGAGCTTGTCAACCCATTGGAATATAATACAACAGTCTGACTCACAGTGTCATCTTACAAACAACACTAAACTCATCACACAACAACTTAACACTTAAAAGGTACCTACGAAATATACATTACATTCACCAATACGAGTTTAAAATAACAAACAGCATTTCTTTTGTGTATTAAACTACACACGCACACACACACACACCATTTTGCGTTGTTCTGTTTGCAATTACTTTGCTGATCAAACATCTCAGTGAGTGTTGACTGTCTGTGTGTACTTTTTTTTCCCAGATGGGAAGACTGGGTCAGGTGGTTAAGTTTTGTTGCCTTTTATGTTGCCACCACCTTCAAACAAATTCAGCATACTGACTTGTTCATGTTGATGGGACCCTTGCTCATTCCCAAGTTGTGGCATTTGGCTTAGCAATCTTTTTTCCGTTTAATTTCTACTTGTACTTCTTTCTACTAATGTCTATACCTTGCATTGCTCTTCATCAGGGATGTCATAAAAGTAAGGACAATTCCAAAAATAGGTACAGATTAAAATATGATTTTGCTATCAGGGTTGAGATTTTTCAATTATAGTCCTAAAACGATCAAAACAATCTATTTGTTTTGGCAGTAAAAGTTAAATCCACACTCATCAAATCCCACATTCATATTGAGCAACCACCCCCTATATTTGCATGAAATGGTCTGGTCCTGCCTTCGGGCACAGACCGGTGACGGGGTTTCATAGCTGCCAAAGAGACACAATGTTGCCAAGGAGATTGGATAGTACCACATGGGCTGCACTGAAAAACTAAATTGTCCATTATTTAGAAACAGAAGTACATGTCCAGTTTTGAGTTCATCAGGGAGGAAATTTGTCCTTTATTCCAGTGAAAATTACAAATAGTCTGTAAAATGTCAATGGCATTAATGAATGACAGTACGCTTTACATAACATTTAATGCCAAACTTTTTTGCCGTCCTGTCACCAATATAATGAGAGCGACGTAATGGTATAACCACTTATCATGGCAAAGAATGTGGGTTCCATCCCAGGCTCTAACAATATCATTTTTTTGTCTGTTATTTTGTTTTAAATATAAATGACTGAACAATGTATTTCCAATGTATTCATATTACTCCAAAACATGCAACTAACTAAATTAATCCCTAGAGATGGAGTGACCACAGCTGCCCGGGCGGCCAATGGGATTTTTTTTTTTTTTTTATGGTGACAGGAATTCTTGGTGGCACCCCTGCTCCTCATGAGAGTCCACGCTTTAGCTGTGTGCATGCAGCATGCTAGCAGCTCCACCTCTCCCCCACATAGACAAAGCAACTGTATGACTGACAAGAGTCCCTCTGAAAACCATTGATCGTGTCTAAATGTCTATTGTCTATGAGTGAATTCTCTTTTGATCTGGTGACACCATACAACTTGGTTAAAAATAAGTATTTGGACCTTGGTTTTGGATGTTTAATCTTACTTAGATTTCAGTTTTTCAGTACATTTGATTCATTTGAATGATTCTTGTGCTGATCCAAATGGTGCTTCTGTGCTCTACTTAGTGCCATGTTATTTTGAATCATGCTCCTAACAATGCTTAGACTCTCTCCCATAGAGACTGATAGTGTTTAATTTACAACGGTGTGCCTAAGTAGGTGTTGTGGATGTATACTTTATGCAAGCACGTATAAATATTTAAACAGTAAAACTGTTGTGCATGATGATACAAATCAGCTAAATATTCATAACTTATAAATATTCTAACTCGCTTTTCACCAGCCTTAGAATGACTCTTGTGCATGTATGTACAGTACGTATTGTAAACGGGTATGTTGTTTCTGGTGATATTATGTTGTCTGACATCTGCAATCAAGAAGGCTGTCGACCCAAGAAGACATTACGACCTCACAATCAAGAGAAAATTATACATACTAGATTCTATTGAAGCATCAGCAGACATCTTTTGAGTATCTTCACAAAAAGACAATTTTTTCATGAAATAAAAGAAAGTGAATCCTATTGTGAAGCTTCACCCATCGAGTGCCGTGGTTGTAAATGAGATGGTTGCCTCCTGAGTGAGATAACTAAGCTTTTTAGTGTTGTGTTTGCTTCCATTTGAGAGCATTAGAATAATATATGTGGGTGTTCCATGCAGTTTAATGGCACAAGAAATTAAGATGTTCACCAATGTTCTTACATTTATTCACACACGTAAGAGAAGCTCTGCAGCTCTGCTGCCGTCTCGTTTCACATATTGTACTCATGTGTTCAATAAAAAAATCGATTGTTGGTGATTGGGTTTTAGATATGTGTAGGACCAAGGTGCAGACCTCTATTGATTTTCAATAGTCTTGTCCTAATGAATGTTTTCTCTTGGTTCTTGTTGATGATGCAACAATCTTTTGCACTTAAAAGGTATAAGCATATTAATTTGTGGGTAAAAGCACTGTGTTCTCATTGTGGCCATCATCTAAGATAAGAAGTGCTTACGTTTTCACAATCAGTAGCTGGGTAAAGGTAAGCACATCCGCTGTCTGATTCTTTGTCCAGCTCAGCTTTCAGGAACGTTAGACACATGAATTATTCAAAACTCCTCATTAACATTAAAGATTTGTTTGTAATCAACATGAGCATTCGTCCACATGGATTGTCTTGGAATTGGAGCCTATCCCAGCTGGCATCAGGTGTAGGTGAGCTGGACCCTCGACTTATAGTCATGTCTATTAACACTAGCAGTAGTTTAACTGCTCTTATTAATGCATGCTTTTAGCAAGTGCGAGGAAACCTGGGAGGTCATATGGTGTATAAGGCTCACACACAAAATTTAGATGAAAAAACAAATTTGATTATATATAAGCCGCACCGGTGTACAAGCCGCACATGTCCATGTCATAAAATGACATACTGTGACACGCACGAGTCCGTGAGGACCAAGCAGCTCTTTATTTGACAGGAGCCAATTATCCATCCATCTTCTATGCCACCTCACGAGGGTCGCGGGTATGCTGGAGCCTATCCCAGCTGACTTAGGGCGAGAGGCGGGGTACACCCTGGACTTGTTGCCAGCCAATTGCAGTACACATGCAGACAAACAACCATCTCACAATTTAGAGTTGACAATTAACCTAACATGCGGGGAGGAAACCGGAGTACCTGGAGAAAACCCACGCAAACAGAGGGAGAACATGCAAACTCCACACAGAGATGCCCAACGGAGATACAAACCCAGATCTTCCCGATCTCCTGACTGTGTGGCCAACATGCTAACCACTAGGCCACGACTAGCTATGGAAAAGCTCACGACGAGCTTGCCAAGCAATTGGAAATTGCAGGAAATTTCTCAATATAACAATATAACATTACTCAATATAACAGTGTGATCCACGGTGTCATCTTACAAACAACATTAAACTCATCACAAAACAATTTAACACTCAAAAGGTACCTAGGAAATATACATTACATGTACCAATACGAGTTTAAAATAACAAACTGCAGAAGAGCAGTTCATTTGAGGACAAGCAATATAGATGGATGGCGCTACAATGCCGCCTCTGTCCACCAGATGGAGCCAGAGGAGCCCAGAGGACAGAGCCCAGAGGGAGGCTGGTGTCATTGCAGCACCCCAGTGAATGAATTGCACAGATGCAATGCCTGATGGGAAAACTTTAAAATGTTTTTTTTTTTTCATTTAAAGTTGTATTGGTACATGTTTGTATATTTCTGAGGTATACTTTTGAAGTATTAAGTTGTGTGATGAATTTAAGATTCTCAGTAAGATGACACCGTAAGTCAGCAGACTGTTATGTTGTTATACTGTTATACATACTGACCTCCTGCGAGTTCCAGTGGGTGTCAGTGCACTGACATCTCGTGATTGGCTCCTGCCAAAAAAAAAGCTACTGTTTCCTCACTGACTCACAAGTGGAACAGTATTTAAACAATTAGTAATAGTTCTGAAGTAAAGGAGATGTAACGAGATTAGAAGTTAACCATAGATTAGCCGCACTGCTGTATAAACTGCTGTTAGTTTAAGAAAGTTTAAGAAAAAAAGTAGCGGTTTATACACCGGAATTTATGGTAATTCCCTTGACATGACGTTCAAATTTTAAGACTGAAAACTCCTTTTTTCTTTACTTTTAGCAATATATATCTCACATTTGACATTATTGCTTGTGGAAATGTTGCACAATGCACTCAACTTCGGACCAATCTTGATAAGATAACCAATGAAGGAAAACAGTTGTTTGATGTAGTCAAGGTCCAATCCAGTTGGTACATGTTCTTTGTTAGAGGTTTACAGGGTGCTTTTGTCAGTAGATTTTAAAACTGTGACTGTCAAGTGACTTGATTTGAAATGCATTTATGTTCAATTTAGTTTATTTACAGTGGTGTGAAAAAGTGTTTGCCCCCTTCCTGATTCCTTATTTTTTTGCATGGTTGTCACGCTTAAATGTTTCAGATTATCAAACAAATTTAAATAATAGTAAATGACAACACAACTGAACACAAAATGCAGTTTTTACATGAAACGTTTCACTATTAAGGGAGAAAAAAATCTACATGGTTAGCAACAACTGCAATCAAATGTTTGCGACAACTTACAATGAATCTCTTACAGCGCTGTGGAGGAATTTTGGCCCACTCATCTTTGCAGAATTGTTGTAATTCAGCCACATTGGAGGGTTTTCCAGCATGAACCGCCTTTTTAAGGTCATGCCACAGCATCTCAATAGGATTCAGGTCAGGACTTTGACTAGGCCACTCCAAAGTATTTGTTTTGTTTTTCTTCAGCCATTCTGAGGTGGACTTGCTGGTGTGTTTTGGATCAGTTGCAGTTCTTTGGATGTTGGTGTGTGGTCTTTTGTGACCTCTGGGATGAGTCCTCGCTGCGCTCATGGGGTAATTTTGGTTGGCCGACCACTCCTGTTTCGCCATTTGTGGATAATGGCTCTCACTGTGGTTCGCTGGAGTCCCAAAGCTTTATAACCTTTTCCAGACTGATAGATCGCAATTAATCTCAGTTAAGTTGTTTTAACAGGGGGGCACTTTTTCACACAGCACCAAGTTGGTTTGGATTTTTTTTCTCCGTTAATAATAAAGTATAGTAATAAGTTGATTTAAAAACTGCATTTTGTGTTCAGTTGTGTTGTTACTGACTAATATTTAAATTTGTTTGATGACCTGAAAGCGTGAACTTTGAGAGTGTTTAAACAAGAGAGAAATGTGACAAAATGTTAATGCCTGTTTAAGAAAAGTATATAATGTGTATTGTGAGGGGGATTACACCCTTAGTGTTCATACATAAGGTTGTCCACAAGTGGACTTGGCACCAGGACATCCTAGGCCGCAGGTCTATGATCGACTTAGTACTCGTATCTTAAGACCAGCGTTCGCATGTACTGGACAGGCGGGTGAAGAAAGGGGCTGAGCTGTCAACTGATCGCAACCGTTTTCAACTCTCACCTCCGGCACAATTTAGCCTGCATCCCTGGGAAGGACGAGGATATCGAGTCCAAATGGGCCGTATTCCATGCCTCCAATGCTGAGGCAGCCGATCGGACCTGCGGCCGCAAGGTGGTCGGTGCCAGTTGTGTAGGCAAGCCCCGAACCTGAAGGTGGACACTGGAGGTCAGGGCTGCCGTCAAGCTGAAGAAGGAGTCCTATCGAGCATGGATGTCTTGTGGGGCTCCTGAAGCAGCTGACGGGTACCGGTAGGCCAAGTGGCAAACACCCGAGACAAACACCCGTGTGTGGGAGGAGTTCGGTCAGGCTATGGAGCACGAGTTTCTCGCAACACCAGCACTACACCCTTGCAAGGGTACTGGAGGGTACTTGGGAGTTTGCCCAATTGGTCTACATGTGCTTTGTGGACTTGGAAAAGGCATTCAACCGTGTCCCTCGCGGTGTCCTGTGAGTGGTGGCTCCGGCAGTATGGGATTGGTGGCACGCTATTACGTGCCATTCGGTCCGTGTACAACCGGAGCAGGAGTCTGGTCAGCATTTCCAGCAGTAAGTCGAGCCTGTTTCCGGTGCAGGAAAGGCTGCCCTTTTTCACCGATTTTGCTCAAAATTTTCATTGACAGAATTTGTAGGTACAGCCAAGGTATTGAGGGAGTCCAGTTTGTCTCTGCTATTCGCAGACGACGTGGTCCTGATTTGCCTCATCAAGCTGTGACCTTCAGCGTTTATTGTTCAGCGCACACTTAGCACAAAGCTGAAAACCACTTAACAAAATAATTTCATAACCACTGTCAAAGTACCGTCCTATTTTGTTTGGAGAATTTGATGACACAGCATCAGGAGCAACTGGGGGTTCAGTATCTTGCCCAAGGATACTTTGACATGATCACAAGAGGACGGAGGAGTAAACCTTCCCAGCAGAAAGGTTGCGGGTAGAGTGGCTGTCGGACAACAACCACTCCACCACCTGAGCCACGCCGCCCCCTATATTGTGTATTGTACATTCATACAATACACAGTAGTTATAGTTATATATTGTTGTGCAAGTCTGGTTGCCACTTTCAACAATTTAAATATCCCTTTGCGTGGACGACACTGCCACTGGCAACAGTTTTAATGACTTCATTATATTAGAATCATCTCTATACCAAGTGAAACATTTAATCACCCTGCCACTTATAAACAAAAATACAGATTCATGTCCCCAAACCAAACAGCACAGGAATGCACACCATGCCTTAACACGCAATAGCCATTTAACAGACACGTTTTTAAATTAAGAGAGCCTTGAGCAACACAAATTCAACTAGGAATGCAAACCCTCTGACATTCCCCCAAATGTGCATGTTTATTAAAGTCATTTAACATTTCAATTCCAATGCTTCCCCGAGGTGCCAATCATGTAACAAGCTGCATGTAATAGTGTTAAATGGTGATGATGTAACTCCGTGTTCCCCACTGGGAGCATTTCCGCACATATTCAACATCCTCATGAGGCAGTAAGCGATGGGAGCTGCAGGCTTTGATTGCACTTATCAGTCAGCATGTGTTCCTAGTCCATCTCCATTTAGCATCCATCACCTTGCTGTTATTTTGTTGGGCAGTGAGTATAGGAGGTCTATTTGCACAGCAGCAGTGCAGATTTTGCATGAGGCACTTGATGGTCCAAGTGTTGTCAACATGGTGCAATAAGTCATTAACTGTGCAGCGTAATCTCAGTTATGTCTCTCTACAGATACAATGCAGATGGTCTGTATTCTCTCAAGAGCTGCTATTGAGCTGGAGCATCCAATCCCAGAAATTATCCCTTCAATTTTTTCAGGGCATATTTATTCCATTCTGGCAGCTGAGTTGAAATTCACACATAAAGGTGGTTGTGTAAAAAAAAAAATATGAAAGAGCTTCAGCATGGCAGACACATATTAGGAGCTCAGCAAGGAAAGGAAGAATACAGGTCAATGTGTCAAGGGATTTTGCCAAAGAATCACATATCTGTGCAATGTGATGCAATAAGCAGCGCTTCTGTCTGTGCTAAGGACAAGCTTTCAGTGCTGATATTCTCAGATGGGGGTGAGAGCCTGCATTAGCAAAGAAGCTGCCTCTAAAAAATAACTTGCACACATACATTTCAGAGCAATTTTGAATACACGGAAGGAGAAAATCTTAATTGGTTTGCATCTTCAATGAAGAACATTTAGTTTGCATTCAAGACGGTCTAAATAGATGCTTATTTTTTTCTTTACGTTGATGCCCGTTTTAACTGTAACTGATTGTTTGCAGGCAATCAAAATGGATGTCTTTTTGAAAAGCAGATATTGTATGACAGAATGTAATATTTAATAAGGTTCATGCCTTGCCTAGTTCAGTACTTCAGTACTTCAGGCTGACTCACTAAAGTCCTCAGGATACAGACTCCGGTTTGGATCCAGACCCAGTTTTGTTTCTGTGAGTACCAAGAGTCATTATGAAATTATTTTTGACGAATTATTTTTCAGCCTGCACAACTCTTAGGGCAGTTATGTTTTAAACTTCACAGTGGCAAGTATCAAAACGTATGCACCAAGTATGCAACAATCACCTGCATTTTAACTGATCTCACATGACACAACTCAGCAGGTCAAATAATGCATTTGGAGCAACTTTTCTTTAATATTTAAAGTACACTCCTATTCGAAATTTTAAGGCCATTGAAAAATGCCAAGGGAGAATTTTGCTGCAGGTGGTGAAGATCCACAGAGGTCATCCACTGTCTGGAACTGATGTCCATTTTTTGTAAACTTCCCTTGCCATCCATCCCTAAATGTTCTCAGTTGGATTTAGATTAGGGGAAAACACAGGATGGTCCAAAAGAGTGACGTTATACCCATGGAAGTAGTCCTTTGTCAGGCGAGCACTGTGAACTGCAGCATTGTCCTCTTGAAAAACCCAGTCATTACCACACAGACGAGGGCCTTCAGTCATGAGGGATCTGCTGTTTGATGCAAATGGATAATTTTTGGTGGAGACAAGGCCCTTTGAGATGTTTTTTGTTCTTAAAACCCTTATTTTGCACATGCCATCTCATGGTTATTGAACTGCACTCGGCACCAGTAACAACCTTCATTTTGGCCGGGAATCGTCCTGTGTCTTGACAGACAGATCATCCGGCTCAGGGCGGGTGACACTTTTTTGGGTCTACCACTTCACTTTTTTGTTTCATAACCCTCAGGACCTTTGAAAAAGTTTAAATGACCTATAAAAATGAAATGTCTTACTGCGTCCAACCTCTGCAGCAATGGCACGCTGTGAGAGACGCGTTCAAAGAGAGAAAGCTTTTTTGCCTTTGTCATCAAGAATTCATGACAGTGTGAATACCTCACTGAAAATCACACTGAATCTAAATTTTCCCATGATTTTGGCTTTTAAAGGCTGTGGTGTTAAATTTTGATCATCTGATGAACAGCCTATTTCACTTTAATGCTTGTTTGCAAGAAATTGCTTATTCAAAATATTTGCTGTCTCACTTCAGTTTCTTTTTTCATTTTGAAGCTCTACTTAGAACCTTCTCGAGATCCAACAGTGCAAATGGTAAATTCTAGCAATTTTTCAACTGGTCTTTAAATCATGATCAGGAGTGTATTTATTTTACTGTTCATTCCATTGCCAGACTCTTTAGAATGCCTTGCTCAAAGTACGTTATATTCACATGACTTTATTTAGCATTATTTTGAATAATGTTTTATTAGCCCTTACAATCAATAAATCGAGTGCTGAAATACTAGAGAATCATTTTATAGCATGCTGTGTGAGGTAACATGTCTGAATATTGAAGTGCCATTGTAAGCACTAGCGTTTCTAGCTTAAATGGCGCCTTGTGCAAGACCCCCTTTCTCTTTTCCATGATGTGTGGTCGACACATAATGATCGGCCCCAACTGTCGACACCCAGTAATGGCTAAAGTATCTCATATTGACTCACAATTTGCTCGTTTTTGTTATTTAACATTTTTGTTGTGAGATAGTTGATGAGGAAATCACGTGGGCTACCCAGCACATCTTGTGTTTTTTTGATCGCACTAGAAGTGAGATGGTGGTTCGAGTTGATGACCCTCTGTCCTTTTCAATGTTGAGTGTTTGCTAAGCTGCTATTAGAAAATAACACTGCTTTTAGCAAGTTGAAGTTTCCTGTGCGATTTAAGTTTGCCGCAATATGTTTGAAGCTATTGGCCTATGTTTGAGCCTCGCTTTGGTTTTATCAACTTCATGTGAGCAGCATTGAGGGTGCGGGTGTATGTAGAGGTCGCCAAATGAATCCTGTTAATCAAATATAAAAATGTTTTCCCCCGATGCTTCTCATGTGGCCCATATCAAAAAGTGATTGTAAGTGATGCTTGGGAAAGGGATTTGAATAATTAAATAATTCACACATTCTCATATTTAAAGGAAGTATCCAACACCAGCAGCACCGATTGTGGAGCAGCACCTCTGCAACCTGCATGAAAAAATGATACAAATGTGAAACAGATGCACTCAGAAGCAGCAGAATCGCTTAATAATTCTTAGATCTCTAATTGAAATTTAAAAAGTAGTTGTTTTTCTTATAATGATTACTGAATCAAGTGATAACACATTAGTGACTTTTCTTATTCTCTGGTGTGCAGGGCCATTGTGAGATGTCACTAGGGGGCATTGTTATACCACAGGAGGCAAGACCTGCACCAGTAAACCATATATTTATTTCAATGGCGCCTGCATTTTCTGCACCATTTTTCAATTTTCTGATATATTTTCTGTCGTTGAAAGACAATTGTCCAAATGTCAATGCAAAGAAGCACTAGGATTTGGCAGAAAAACATTAATACATTGCTGCTGCTACTGCAATGTAAGCGCTTAAATAAAAACAATTATTTTGCCGCATGTAACATAGGTGTACCTGCTCTGTAACTAAAATGTGATGCAGAATGGACACATCAGTCACAAGCTCAATATGGAAGGGGTGAAGTTTCCAGGTCAGTGGAGCACAGTGGCTCTAATGAGTGACAATGTGTGATTTCCAAGCACCATATCCCAAAGGAGGTAAAGGTTAAAAGTTTAAGTCAAAGTGTTCACGGCAGGTTCAAGGGGAATTTGGAATGTGTGCTTCTTATGTGCAGCCTTGAAATGAAGTGTGAACCTTGTCAGAACAACTTGACATCAAGTGTCTTTGTTAGGGCTGGTGAATGTTGAAGTGGGACAGGCGTGTGTGTGTGTGCGTGTGTGTGTGTGTGTAATCAATAAGAGGATTTAATGTTACACAAACATTTTACATCCCTGGATGAATTATAGATGAGCAAGTGAGACAACAAGCCTGGGTTAGACAGTAGATTGATAATGATATTACTGATAAATACATACAGCCCAAAGTATTGTATTCATAGCATATAACACATACAAGGATTTAGTCAGCAACAACAATGCATAGTTTTCTGCGGAATTAAGGCAAATGTTGAAAAATATCCTTTCAAGCTATGTTGTCAAATGTTATTTTAAAGCAGGGGCCACCAACGTTTTTCCGTGTGAGAGCTACTTTTACAAAATGAAAATGGCCAAGAGCTACTCATTTTTGTAACATTTATTTTCAGAGCTTATTTTAAACCCAAACAAAGCGAATATGCTTGTTTTACCAGAACATTAACAAAATGCTGGTGTCCACAACTCACATTTTATATTTCAGAATGCATTTCTTTCTACTGTTCTTTCATTATTAACTGAAAACCTGAATGAAAAGCAGGCTTGCGGGGACCTCATGTGGTCGTGGAGGGCTACCTGGTGCCCGCGGGCACCACGTTGGTGACCCCTGTTTTAAAGGGTCCTTGCAGTTATGCCTTTATCCAGATTTGCACCAAACTTTAATTGGTTATTTCTTGGCTTCTGCTCCACCCCTCCATAAGGTTTTATTGACAATATTGAAGGAACAAACATTCATTTAAAACACTTTTGTGGACGTAATCATGGTTGGATATTATTTAAAAAGGTTACAGGTGTCATTAAAAAACTGTCAAGGCTGTTATTTATTGCCATAGCCACACTCCATGAAATGATTTTTAAGGATAAAACAGGACTGCTGTCTTTGTGTTCATCCCTGAGAACCACTTATCACTCTCAACTTGCACTTCACATTCCTGCACGTGACTAAGTACTACGGTGGCAGCAGAATGCTTCATTTCAAGAGGCGCACATGCACGCGTGCACACACACACGCGTGAGCACAAACACATACACAGACACACACAGATTTTTTTGTTGTCTGTGTTGGTAAGCATTAGGAGCATATGTACACTACAGGATTTGTTATATTCTACAAATATCACCACATATGTTGATATTGATGTATTGCAGTTTTGATTCTCACTGCCAGAGAACTATAAATTAAATAATATGATTATTATTGTGGTTTTACTTTGTACTTTTGTAGAACTGACCAACATCATATGAGAGCTGCTTCAAATATTCTAATTCTATAGTTACCTTATTTACCTACACGAGAGGAGCAAAATGTTAATATTTACAAAAATTTTAATTTTAAAAAGTGTAACTCTTACAAAACTTTCACAAAAGACAAAGTTTGTTGAGAGAAAATGACAACAGAGGCAAAGTCAGCTCCCCTTTACATATCCAGAAAAGACAATTACATGCATGAAGACGCAGTGATCGTCATTTGCAGTCAATCAACACATAGTTATGCAGGAGAAGAATTCTATGGTTTGCACTATGAATGGAGATTGGCATGCATATGGAGATACTTCTGAACGTCTTGTATGGGCACATATTTCACATATTTCCCTAAAGCCTACAGTTGCATGCCTCTCATAGTAAAGAATAGTGGTCACACACCCGCACATGCAGTCTTCAAGCGTACGTGTCTTTTGACCTCTGTCACTTCCAAAATAGAGGAATGACCTTGTTGAGACTTGAGGCACAGTTGCAGTTGGACTCACTTTTAGCTGCCACTCAGTGAAGATGTTGGGCTCTTGCAAACAAAGACGGAAAAACACAGATGTGATGATTGGAAAACAGAATTGGACCGCAGATTCTTCAAAACGCTCATATTTTGGACACTCTTGAAGAAAGGAAGAGGAAATCTAAATTGGTAGGGGACTCTTGTCATCACTGCTGCTTCCTGAATGAGCGGCAACATTTGTTTGCATGCTTTTGTTTACATTTTAAAGTAGCGCGACCATAAAGTTGCGCCTATCTAATCATCAAACCACTCAATGCTGCGACATTTTCTTTTCTTTTTATGTTTTTTTGTGATGTCACCAGAAAAGTGATGGCAAAGATGATAAGGAAAGGGTCTTGCTGCTCCGTATGCAAAAAAGAAACCAGATGTAACCAGATACCATATATTACTTAAACACATACTGACGAAGCACAATAATAATAATAATGACAATAATGAATATTCATTGATTCTACACCGGTTGTCCTCAGTAGGGTCGCAGGGGTATGCTGGAGCCTAGCCAGCTGACTTTCAGTCCTGCTATTGAAAAAGTGCCATCAATATTGAGAGGCAGGTCTTTCTCAAACTGCTGCACTCCCTCATTACATTCACCCTTTCAGCTGAATGTACAGTAAACATAGAATCCTTTTAAGGCCTCAAGGCCTTAAAATGTAATAATTTTAACTTGCTCACACTTTTCCATTCCATTCCATTGTCTTCCACTTATCCGGGTCAGGGTCACAGGGAGAGCAGTCTCAGTAAGGCAGTTCAGACTTCCCGGTGCCCGGCCACCTCTTCCATTTCCACCGGGTGGACACCAAAGGGTTCCCAGGTCATGAGACAATATTGTAATCCTCCGGCATGTCCTAGGTCTGCCCCAGGGTCTTCTTCCGGCTGGGTATGCCCGGAACACCTGACGAGGGAAGCGTCCGGGAGGCATCCGGAGTAAATGCCCGAGCCACCTCAACTGGCTCTTCTCGATGTGAAGGAGCAGCAGTTCTACTCTGAGCTCCTCGGCGGAAACTCATTTCAGCCGCTTGTACCTGCGACCTTGTTCTTTCAGTCATGAGCCAAAGCTCATGACCATAGGTGAGGGTGGGAACATAGATTGACCGGTAAATTGAGAGCTCTGCCTTCCAGTTCAGCTCTCTCTTCACCACGACGGTCCGTTACAGTGACTGCATTACTGCAGACGCTGCGCCGATCCATCTGTCGACCTTGCGCTCCATCCTTCTCTCACTTGTGAACAAGATCCTGAGATACTTGAACTCCTCCACCTGGGGCAAGACCTCGCTCCCAACCCTGAGGGTGCAATCCACCCTTTTCCGACAGAGAACCATGGCCTCGAATTTGGAGGTGTTGAGTCTCATTCCAAAAGTTTCACACTCAGCTGCGAACCACTCCAATAAATGCTGAAGGTCACAGCCTGATGAGGCCATCAGGACAACATCGTCTACAAATTGCAAAGAGGAGATCTCCAAACTGGACACTCTCCACGCCTTGGCTATGCCTAGAAATTCTGTCCATGAAAGTTATGAACTGAATCGGTGA
This sequence comes from Dunckerocampus dactyliophorus, assembly GCF_027744805.1. Taxonomy (NCBI): domain Eukaryota; kingdom Metazoa; phylum Chordata; class Actinopteri; order Syngnathiformes; family Syngnathidae; genus Dunckerocampus; species Dunckerocampus dactyliophorus. The sequence continues at coordinate 27,747,047 of NC_072819.1, read as the reverse complement.
CAAAGGTGACAACGTTTACCGGAAACAGGCTCGACTTACTGCTGGCAATGCAAACCAGGCTCCTGCTCCAGTTGTACAAGGACCAAATGGCACGTAGTAGTACGCCACCAATCCCGTACTCCTGGAGCACCCCCCACAGGGCACCGCAAGGGACACAGTCGAATGCCTTTTCCAAGTCTACAAAGCACGATTTCAGGACTTGCTGCCACGACTGGCACCGACCACTTTGCGGCCATAGCTCCGATCGACTGCCTCAGCAATGGAGGCACAGAATATGGCCCATTCGGACTCGATATCCTCATCCTCCCCAGGGATGCAGGCAAAGCTCTGTTGGGGGTGAGCGTTGAAGACTTGACAAACATGAAACTCTGGCAGCCGTTCCCAGCAAACCCTCACTACACATTTGGGTCTCACAGGTCTGTCCGGCATCCTCCCCCACCATCTAATCCAACTCATCACCAGGTGGTGATCAGTTGACAGCTCAGCCCCTCTCTTCACTCGTGTGTCCAGAACATGCGGCTGTAGCTCTGATGATACAACTACAAAGTCGATCAAAGTCGACCTGCGGCCTAGGGTGTCTTGGTGCCAAATGCACTTGTGGACATCCTTTTTTTCAAACATGGTGTTTGTTATGGACAAACTGTGGTTTGCACAGAAGTCCAATAATATCACACCGCACGGGTTTAGATCAGTGCATTTCTGTTGGTGCCAACATGGGCGTTTAAATCTCCCAGTAGAACTACGGAGTCACCAGCTGGGGTGCTCTCCTGCACCCCTCTGATAGACTCAAATGAGGCTGGGTACTCTGAACTGCCGTTTGGCATGTACCCACAAACAACAGTCAGGCCCCTTTCCCCATCCCGAAAACATAGGGAAATGACCCTCATTCACTGGGGATGACTCCAACACGAAGGCACAGATTAATAAGCCCACACCAACTCGCCGCCTCTCTCCTGCAGCAACTCCATAGTACAACAAGGTCCAATCCCTCTCGGGGTTTTGGTTCAGGAACCCAAACTGTGGGTCGAGGTGTATCGGACTCTGTCTAGTCAAAATGTCTCAACCTCTCACACAGGCTCAAGCTCCTTCTCGACCAGAAAATCAACGTTCCGTGTCCCAAGAACCAGATTTGGCCGCCAAAGACCAGGTCACCCAGGAACCCGCCCTCGACCGCCACCCAAATCACTGCACCCGACCCTTATGCTTGCCCCTGCAGGTGGTGGGTCTGCGGGAGGAACATCCCGTGTGGCTTTTTCGTACGGGTCTTCACACAAGATAATTATTTTGTCTAAACAAAATACTATATTTACGATAGCCACATATCTACTATATCTTGCCAGAAGCCAGAAGATAATTTTTTTTCAAATTGCGAGAGCCAGTTAGTATGTTAAAAAAAGTAATACTGTATGTATACCACCCTTTGGGGCATGAGGGGCTTCATATTTAGCAGCTCGTGGGATATTAAGAGGCAGAAGCAGCAAATTCATCACATATTTTTACCCCATGAATGCACCAATGTTCACAGCTGTGGCCCAAGTGTTAATTGTAATGGTGCGATGTTCACCAGGTTATACTATGTTGATTTGTGTGACCTGTCAGAATAACTTTATTTAAAAATGGTAATTTGTTCTATTTTCCAGTCCTTATTAATGCTCATTTTAGCTCTATAGCATATACTGTAAATATATTAGTTTAGCCAATCAGATAGAAAAATAGTAACTAGGAAAATAGGACGTGGAACTTTCTATCATTGTTGCCTTTGACCCAGCTTGACTGAAATGTGATAATTGGCGAATGTTGGGACGCTCACTCCATGTGGTCATGTTTGGGCCAGGTTGTTATGTTAGGAAATGTGTTACATGAGAATGGGGTCAGGCTACAAATCCAGCACGTACTATGAGTGGTTGTCTATTGCAGTGTGATTCTACACCGGTTGAATCAAGAAATATAGAAAGTTGCTACAGATGGTGTTTTTAGGACAACAAAAACAAAAGTAGTTTGACGTTTAACCTCAGCCACCTCAAGAATCTTTTATGAAATATCATCGATATTCAGCAGGCCTCTTTGAGCAAAAGAGCTCAAAAGGAACATGCACCAATTTCACCTTTGACCCTAGCTACATCAGCCGTCTTCTATGTAATAGCCATTGAAATCAATGTTTCTTGCCTAGAGACACTGAAAAGAAAATACAACTTGAAGATCAGTTGAAAATTGCATTGGGCAGATCGCCTCACCTGTCAAGGTCATTGTTCGATAAGAATCAACCTTTGATCTTGGCTACATGCATGCATGAATGGGTTTGGTGTAGAACAGGAGTTTCAGACCAAATCTTGGCACCGACTAACATTTTTCAGCATATTCCTAAAAGCAGCATATAAATATATACACCATGAAAAGGCACTTTGACCAGTGTTTTGCAGTAAGCAGACCTGCCAACATTTTTCATGCATGACACTCATTTTGACCCTTGAATACGCTTGTATGCTTCGCTGCTCTCCACGTACGCATTTTATTGCATTTCGCCAGTTTCAGTTTCGAGTTCAGTTTCTGCACGTAGCAGGATGCACACCTCAAAAAAATCCTCGAGCTGCGGTGACACAGACTTAAAGCATTTTTTAGAGACACGCTGAGAAACAGAACCCGGAATGCACCATGCAACACTGTTTGTGAGGGATAGTTGAAAGAAGGTATGTACTGTTTGTCTGTGAGCTACCTTTATTGTCTTTAGTTATGACATACTGTAGGTCTTTTGAAAAAGATAAAAACAGCCCATCCCTTAACCCGCATAAGGCGGGTTTATCCAGCATGTGTCGCCACATGTCAGGCATGTGGTCTCCACCTATACATAGGAAAAGCAGATAATTGCTTCTGTAATTGCATAATTGGAGGCTGCAGGAGTCTGACTATCTACTCTGTTTTTAAAAAACATGTGCAGTATGTATTATTCAGTATCACCTCACAACATTGTATGTATCATTTGTTTTCCGTGGATGAGAATGGATTTGAACTGTTGGACTGACAAAATAGAGCACATTTTGCTGAGCATCTGAGTAATTCATTGTTATCCATTAGGGTCATAAGAGCCTTACCAGGCAGGGGGTGAGATTCTTTGCCTCTTAATCAGCGATGTGCTGAAAAGCTCCATGCCATCCACTAACATTAAGTCAACAACATTAAGCTACCTCTGCATGAATGAATATAAAACACATAACCCTCAACTGTCTGGATCGCATCTAACGTCTGCCACTTTCAAGGTGGCTTGCACATGAGGACATGTTTGTCCTTTGAAGGGATTAGTCAACTGTGGTATCCATGCTTGTTGCTCAATGGAATATGTCTGTAGTGCTTCTTAAAAGTGTGTGACCAAGCTTCTGCTACAGTTTGGAAAATGTTGATATAGTTTGCGTTAAGAGAGTGGACTAATAATCACATTTTACATATCAATGCTGTTGCTGAAAGAATTCATGTGGGTTAGCTGTTTAAGATCTGTTTGAGCAGATAATCTGACAACTCTGCATACATGAATATTTTTAGTGCTTCTTCCTGGGAATGCAAGAGAGCAGCTGTCAGAAACACAGTATCGGAATTCACATTGTCGTGTGTTTAAATGATGTTTTAATGTTACCAGCCTAAATGCATCTCTTTGAACGAGATGCTTAGAGTAGAAAATCAAGGTGTATGATAATGGTATATGTACAGTACAGGCCAAGAGTTTCATTCAATATGTTTGCTTTATTTTCATGACTAGATTCTCACTGAAGGCCTCATAACTATGAATGAACACATGTGGAATTATGTACTGAACAAAAAAGTGTGGAATAACTCAAAATATATATTATATTTTAGATTCCTCAAAATAGCTCAATGTAGTTTTTTTTTGATAGCGCTGCAAACTCTTGGTGTTTGCTCAATGAGCTTCATGAGGTAGACACCTGAAATGGTTTTGCCTTCACAGATGTACCTGGTCAGGGTTACTTAGTGGAATTTCTTGCCTTATTCATGGGGTTAGAGCCATAGGGTTATGTTGTGTGTGTCCAAACGTTTGGCCTGTTCTGTGTTCTGTCCTCTTTTGGAGTTTTTTTTCAATGTTAATACAGGTTGTTCATTAAGAGGAAAAAGTTGAAAATAATTCAAGTTTGTAGAAAAATTGTCTTCAAATACTTCTTAGTCCCATCTATTTATTTTTTTAGGAACTTGAAAACAATTGTATTCTTACCTTTTATCTGTATATGAAGTACATGTAGCCTTTCCTTCTCCAGGAAAATTTATAATACTTTGTTGCAAAGGTCTGATCACCTCCTGGTGAGTTTGGGGATATAATCCTCCATCAATTTTTACTTAAGAAAATGTTTTAAAAATGACTGACAGACAATACATTAAGAATACAGTTGAATGGACACATATTCATATTCCTTTTATGTTATTATTTTTTTCTTGTATTTTTCATCATGACTAGCGTCACTGGCTGAGGCTCTGCCTCATCTGCCTCCCCTGACTGCACGGCACTGAACAAATCTTAAATCAACTGGTCTCACCATGTACCATATTTTATGATTTTATGATATTATAAGTTGCTCCGGAGTGTAAGTCGCATCAGTCAGACAATGTGTCACGAAGAGGAAAAAAACATGTACAGTCGTCCCTTGTTTATTGCGGTTAATTGGTTCCAGACCTGACCATGATAAGTACATTTCCATGAAGTAGGATTCAATGTTAATAAAGGGAATATTTTCATAGTTATATCATAGAAAGCCCATTTATGACCTTCTAAATGCAGTTTTTTTTTACCATTATTAGAGCCTTCTAGACATGAAATAACAACCCTATAGTCACCTTTACACTGGTATTACCTAATATTGTAGACATGATATAGGTTAATCAGATAGAATAACTCACACATTAGCATTGGGAAAGTTGCTTGTTATTGTAGTATCTCGAACGTAATATGGTCAGATCGCATGACATTAAAAAAAATATTGACGCCAGTCAATCGTCACTATGACATATAGGTATGCACTAGTACTACATTTGCGACTCTTATGAGCAGGATACGAGATCACTGCAGGGACACAAGAGACGGCCGCCGCTTTAAGCATAGTAAGTTACGGAGCTAACTAGTTAGCCTCCAATTTATTTATTCTAAACTTAATAAAGGGTTTTAAACAGAGTGGGGAAAAAGGACAAAGTAAGAACCAAAAACTTACCACTTCCACTTTGCATCCGTGGCTGAGTCCATGCAGTGTAAGTTAAGTAATGTAATATAAGCTCATTAATGTAACGTTACTGACGCCCAGTGACCAGTGTACAATATGACAAATGACTTGTCTCATTATTTTTTCACTAATAATAGTCAATGCTTAAGTCGCAGGACCAGCCAAACTGCAAAAAGTGGGACTTATTTTTTCGGAAAATACGATATGTCATATTTTAAAAAATTAATAGATACATTTACATGTTGTGGACCTTGTAGTCTGTGGAAGTGCGGAGGGAACCCCAGAGAAGCCCACATGTGCACAGTGCATTTATGACCACGTTGAGGAGAAACTGTGGAGGAACATGATAAATTAACCAGCTCAACATGACCCTGAACAGGATAAGCGATACAAAATTAATGATTGAATGAATAAAACTTGTCCTTCATGACCCACAAAGAACAACGAGCTGGCAGCTGAGAATCCCTGCTTTAGATGACTATTTGATAAAGAGGGCCAGGCGGCAGTGCCATCTTATTTTCTGCATTCTTGTCTGCTGTGATTGTGCATCAACTCTCTTCTTCTATACCATGAAAGGACCTAGAACAATCGGATGCTTGCTTCCAGTTGACTGGTTTAATGATGTTAAAAGATCACTATGAGAGAAAGTAAAAACGGTGCTGGTGTGTCTATTTGGTGGGGCAATTTATTGCACTCTTCCGAGGACAGCCAGTGCACAGTTGGAATGCTTGTGAAATAGTTGCAGGAGTCACTGACACAAGAATTCAATGCCGTTAACACAGTGGTTTTAAAATAGAGGGGTCGCTGTGACAAGATGATTGTGTCATCACTCTGTCTATCTTGTCTGCCTCTCTAAAAAATTCTTTATACTGTAGATCAAAATCAAACTGTCTCCCGCCAAGGGATTGAGATTCATCCTGTGGATTTCTTTAACAAACTCTCAGTAAGTCTATTTAGTAGCATTCCTGTTGCCATGGAATCTGGCTTCCAGCCTTTCGGCTCAACTGGTTCTTAACGGCCAAGGGCAAAGTTCACGACCGGTGTAGCCGACAACTGTTTGGTGAAGTCAGCGTGTCACACAGGGGGGCACAAATAACTTGAGCAACTGAGGTGACTCTTGACAAAGTTGTCATGTGCTTTTTGGGGAGGTCATATATGCCTCCCTCCAACATGCACTGCACTTTTTGGAGCTTTTTAAAAATGTATCATGCATTGTTTGATCCATGAGGTTAATTAATGATTACATATCATAAAATATGCATGCAACTGTTGTGTTGTACCATTAGGTGACTCATTCTCTTTGGGGTGGCATCTACATGAAAGTACCAATTTGGATCAAGCTCTGACCTGATGGAGTGGAGTTATTACAAGGTTTCCTGGTATATACTGCATATGCTATATTGATACATAAATAGCTTATTATTTACGCACATTTTGACCACAATTAGTTTGAAAACAATTTAAAATATCATTAAAATGTTTCACTGCGCTCACTTTATTTTGAAAAACATGCACAGGAATCGCCTCTTTGCCATGTTGGCACTTGCTCATGTCGTGGCACTCTATGCGGCACTAGCGTCTTATGTTGATCGTGCAAATAAAAAACTAGTCTGTAAAATGTGTAGACAATTGACGACAGCTTGTCAAATGCAAAGCCTATCTATATCAGCGTGTGTGATCGCTCATGTTTCAATCTCAATCAACTTTCTGGCATCTTTTACCCATTTGCACTGCCTCTCTGGTGGTAGCGAGCGAGATCACGGGCGAGGTAGAAGTAGCTATCCCATCCACGCTAACTTGTTTTTTTAAAGTGTCACTTAACAATCTTGCTCTCTTGTGATCATTATAATACTTATGGCTTGTCTTCAAAATACTAGTTGTGTGTCTGAGACGTTCAACAAACACGTAGTGTGTCCACTTTTAGACAATGATGATATCACACTCCAACAGGTAGCTTGTATGTTAGCAGTAGCTCACCAGCTAATGTTGAGTAGCTCACAAAAGAATATTTGCTTAACATCTTAGTAGTTTTATAAGTGTTCTATTCAAACATGACACCTGTATTTAATGACAAATGAGCACATTAAGTAGAGATGTACTTTGTAAATAAACTACAATTAAATGTTGGCAGTCACATAAAATAGCTCACCTAACCTTTTTCTTTTTGTCAAAGTAGATTTAATAATGCTGCAGTTGGATACACCTGTGCTATCATAACCCTGGACTCTCAAATTATACTCTTTATACACGCCACATTTCTATAACAAAATATCTACATTATTTTATTTTGTTAATTGTGTTACTTTGAACTAAAAAATATATTACTGAACAATTAATTTCCCATGTATTAGTTTTACTCTAAAGCAAGCATCAAAATTTTGTTTTGTGTCAAATAATACAAAATGTTGTGACGCGACGGAGCGCCGCGGCCATCTTGTTTACATGTGTTCCACAACGGAAGAAGATACGAGCATCTTCATCACATGCACACGAATGGAGAGGCGACAGTCCGCAGGGACACGGCGGGAGACAAATATAACACCAAGCAATTTGTGAGGTCTGATTTTTTTGAGGAGACATTTTTATGATGCAAATGTACTACTCTTTTGAACGCTTATTGTTTTGAGAAGCCAAACTCTTGACTAAAATGATCCAGCAACTAAGCAGAACTACATTCCTCGTCATAGAAATCTGACCAGAACTGGACTCGCGGGACCAAATGGGGGGGTAAGTCAATGTTGATATAGTCCACTGCTGATGGCGATGTCACACAACTTCATGTCAAAAAATCCGAACTATCCCTTTAAGATTAATCAAATCACAACGCATTCACTGCATAAGACTTCAAATAGCGGCGTCACAATACACTCAGTAATAAATAATGACGGCAGTTGTAGCTGCTACGACTAATAATTTATGTTGCTGTGTTGTTATTTAAAGACACATGTAAAATAGACTACAAGTTACACTAAATTTGCTTTAACACTAAAAGAACTACAGTTCCCATGATGATGAGAATGCCATTACAGGAAGCCGTGAATTAGAGTCTATTTTGGCTATTTCAGCTTCTGCTTGGACATTAGTACCATGGCAGCTGCTGACCTCAGATGAAAAAAAAACAAACAGCCGCACCCGAGTGACGCAGGGAACACCGGGGTAGGTTGGATTGCCTTCTGCAAAGCACTTAATGTGTGGTTCCAATCCTGCCTCACGCATTGCCACCTCCATATGACGTGTTTTATCATGCACAGTAGCAATTTTATACAATAGTCTGATGACTAAACAAACGGCAGATGGCAATGTGGAGATGTTGCTCGTGGGCATCCCTCATGACTGAAGGCCCTCTTCTACTGTATGTGGTAGACTGGGTTTTTCAACAGCACAATGCTGCATTTTACCTTGTCCACGCGACAAAGGTCACTCTTTTGGACCATCTTGTGTGGTCCCCTCATCTAAATCCGATTGAGAACATTTGGTGATGGATGGCAAGGGAAGTTTACAAAAATGGACATCAGTTCCAGACAGTGGATGCCCTCCATGAAGCCATCTTCACCACCTGGAGCAGCACTCCCACTAGCCTCCTGGAAACACTGGCATCAAGCATGCTCAAAGCAATTTTTGAGGTGATGAACAAGAATGGCACAATTACTGAGCCACTGAGTCTTTTTTTGAACATTTTAATTCTATTTTAGTGGGTTTCTGTTTTTTTGGGGCTATGATTTTAAAATTTTTATGAGCTGATGAACTGCCTATTTCAGTTTAATTGTTGTCTGCAATAAATTGCTTACTCAAACTATTTTTGTCTCACTCCCATTTCCTCTTTTTGCATTTCGAAGCTCTACTTTGAACTTCCTTAAGATCCAACAGTGCAAAATTCTTAAATTCTTGCAATTTTTCAACTGGTCTTAAAATGTTTATCAGGAGGGCATCTTGGGGCTTGACAGAATTAAACTGTCAGCCCTCCGGTCCAAAGTTAAGTGCTTACATACGGAGCAACGGTACAGTTTTCACATTCAATTCAAATGAGAGGCTACATTTGCAGCCTTGTAAGCGAGGAACAAAGCTTACTGGCACTTGGCTCATCACACATTCATCAAGACACTTCTTTTTGAACAGTAGCCTCACTGTTAGGGATCCTTTTTCAGTAAAAACCCTCACTTTGAGACAGAAACACAGAAATAAGCCCATCAACATGTTGACAGTGACAACACGTCCTTTTAGTCAGCCTATGAAGAAAACACCCACTCAGCATACTGTCACCTCCTGAAGATTTCTATGTGGATCACTACACAGTTTTGTTTTGCTCCTAGGAACCAGTGGAATAAGAAGAACTACAGGTGGTCTTATTGAACCTCAGGACATGTGACTGTAAAAGAACTCAGAATACCATTCAGGCCTAATCATAAAAAAGCTTTTCATTACTGATAAGAGAAAATAATTTGGCTGTGACGTTATGGTTGCCGTGTTCATACATGTTCCCCTTGCTAAAGCTTGGCTGATCGACCGCAAGTCCCCAACGGAGCGTGTGAAGCAAAAAAACATGTCTCGGCTTGTACAGTATGTTCATGCTTTGTTTTTCACTATCACTATTTTATGTGTATGTCTTTCATTTTGAATGATTTACATCTGATAAGTAAAATGTTGAGTAAATTAGTAAGACATGTAAATGTTTTTCGCTCACAAAACTACGGAAAATTCTCTGTTAGATAGCATAAGTTCACATTTCAAGAGTCTGGTTGATGGTTGCTATCAGTAAAGTGAAGTGTTAGTTTTAAATTCCATTGTATGAAGTTCATCACATGTAGGTTACATAAAGTCATGCTCCATCCAAAAGGATTTTGGACCCAAGAACTCAGAACAGGTCTTTTCAACTCATCTGGGCCTGTATTTGTGTCTAACGGGCAGCACACTGAATGCCTCTTCTTTCCCACTGCTGGAATTTGATTCATATGTTAATAAGACAGATTCCCATGGATTTCTCTCTCCTGTGCGAAAGATATTTTCCACAGATCTACCCCCATCTCTCCTGCTGTCTGTGTTGATGTCTCCTGTTCTGCAGCTTTCTTTGTTGTCAAGAACAATGCTGAGCGTAACTACAGACATATTTTCTGAGATAGTGTGCTGTGATACCTTTTACTGCAGGTGTGGATATAAATCTCAGGTCATTTAGGGGTTCTGGTGAACCATAAATCTCCATGCTTGTATGAGATATTTTCTTAAAATAAAGACAAGGTAAGCGAGTGTGAAAGAATATTGTTTTTTTTATTGACCAGTACTCGAGGTCTCACTATGTTTTAAAGACAGGGGAGGCTTAGACCTCAAGCAGTGTGCCAACTAGAGCACGGTTATAAACGAGTATCCGTTACAGATGATGCATTTTTGCCAAATAGGAGCATGAAACAAGTACATCTTGTCATTATCCGTAATCGTGATGAAAGAAAATCACAAATCTTGTTTCGTTACATACGCAGTGCATTTGACAAGACAGGGCTGTAAACGGCTCGTGCTACATCGGTCACTGACGGTGCTTTTTTTTTTTTTTCATCTGCTTACTTCTAATTTGGCTGGTGATATAAAGTAAGCTGGAAAACTTTGCTTGTAGTACTGGACATACACAGTACACATATAGCTGAATAATAAACAATAAATATTGCATCTTCTGATCAAGCCATGCCAATGTCACATAATGTACCAATTTAAGCCCCACCCATTTGTGGTTAAACCACCGCCACTTTCAGTCGATGCCCCGCCCACTCCGAATACAGATACGGATACAGATAGTGGTGTAATCTCTCATCCCTACTCTCATCCCCTTTACAGCACCCTGGAAAGTCTGAAGAGTAACCACAGCAACAGACCTCTGCAGCCTAGTTGGCTAAAGGAGCGCTACAGTCCTTTCTGCCAGAGGCTACATGTGATACCCTCACATGTTGCCTCCAGAATTTTGGAGTCTCTTTTATTGTTTTAATTGTTTGAAGATTTACAGTTTGTTTTTTTTTATATGGGTGCTTTTACATGTGTGTGTGTACGTTTTCTAAGCTAAGACAAGTTTATCTATTGCTCATTACATCCACTCTGCATAAAGACATTCAGTAAAATGTAAAACAAGAAGTAAACAAGAAGTTGTTAGCAGAATAGGCTACAAGGTACCTCTAATGCCAAACAACATGCTTATTAAGGTCGTCAGCCATTATTTTGTTGACAATAGTCTGGAATGACAAGAGGTCAGACCTTGGAATTTACAAGTGGGACATTTCATACTTCCCATCAGTCTGCAATGCAGAATATCAAACCTGAACTGTTGACCTTCTTGAAAGGTGAAGACCTTAAGGTGAGATGCAGTCACAACTTGAGCAAACACTTTTTGACTGTGACATGTGAATGTGTGTTAAGTGTTCAGGCTTAGCTATGTTTGTTACACTCAGAACAGTAATGGTGGAACACAGCTGTAGTGATGTCTGTGAAGATAACTCTTCTTCAGTAAAGTGTACTTTTACTGCACTGTTACTGTGTATAATTAATTAGCAAAATTTTCACATTCATACACATTTTCTTATACATATATACACTCATGATCAAAATCTTAAGACCAGTTGTAAAATTGCTAGAATTTGCATTTTGCACATTTGGATCTAAATGAGGTTTTAAGTAGAGCTACAATATGCAAAAACAAGAAGGGGGAGTGAGACAAAAACATTTGGAACTTGTAATTCAAACCAAAAAAACCCAAAACTGAAATACCTTGTTTATCACCTGATCAAAAGTTTAATACCACAGGCTATAAAAGCCAAAATCTGCTCCAAATTTTCATTTTCTGTCAGGCATTCACACTGTCATGCCCTCCTGATGGCTAAAGCTAAGAAGCTTTCTCCTTTTGGACGTGGTTAGTTTGTCAAGCTGCATAAGCAAGGTCTCTCGCAGCGTGCCATTGCTGCTGAGGTTGGGATGCAGTAAGACAGTCATTCTAAATGGAGGAAGCATCAAACATGGGACATTGAAAGGTGGAAAAAAGTTTTATTCTCTGATGAGAAAAATGTAACCTTGACGGTCCAGATGGCTTCCAATGTTACTGGCATGACAAGGAGATCCCACCTGAGATGTTTTCTACCCGGCACAGTGGAGGGCGTCCATCATGATCTGGGGTGCTTTTTCATTCAGTGGAACACTGGAGCTTCAGGTGATGCAGGGTCGTCAAACGGTGGCTGCTTACTTGCAGATGTTGCAGCGGGCATCCCTCATGACTGGGGGCCCTCGTCTGTGTGGTAACAGCTGGGTTTTTCAACAGGACAACGCTGCAGTTCACAATGCTCGCTTGACCAAGGACTTCTTCAGGGAAAATAACATCACTCTTTTGGACCGTCCTGCATGTTCCCCTCATTTAAATCCCATAGAGAACATTTGGGGATGGATGGCAAGGGAAGTTTATAAAAATGGCCATCGGTTCCAGACAGTTGATGCCCTTCATGAAGCCATCTTCACCACTTGGAGCAATGTTCCCACTAGCCTCCTGGAAACACTCGCATCAAACATGCCCAAACCAATTTTTGAAGTGATTAACAAGAACGGTGGAGCTACTCATTACTGAGTTCTACTGAGAACATTTTTTGTTCTGGTTTGAAGAGTTTTTTGTTATTTTTTGAGCGATGGTCTTAAACTTTTGATCAGCTGATAAACAAGAACAATGATAAACTCAATAAATTACTTTTTCAAAGTGCTTTTTGTCTCACTCCCCCTTCTTGCTGATGCATATTGTAGCTCTACTTAAAACCTCAATAAGATCCAGATGTGCAAAATGTAAATTCGAGCAATTTTTCAACTGGTCTTAAGATTTTGATCAGGAGTGTATCTGTGTATATATTAGGGCTGTCAAATGATTAAAAAAAATTAATCAGATTAAGTTCATTAATCATGATTAATCACTATTAGCAACTATGTGTGAAATTTGCCCATTCTCCTGAAGACCATTTCATGAAGAGAAAGATCAATGACAGGACAGGATTATATATATTTGTATGTATTAACAGCTCCAAATGAACTGAATATGTCAATCAAGCTAAAAGATACCAAACAAGTCTAAAAATCTATTTGTCGAACACTAGTCTCTTTAATAGTAGAACATTTGAATCACACTTTAAACCGTGTTATTATGAGCAATGAGGGGTTGTGTTCAAAGACATCACGTACTGTAATTTAAAGTAGATTACATTTTTTCTGTGTAATTTCCATCATACTTAAATGTAGCAAATTGTACATCTGAATGAACCCTTTAGGCGCCAGAGTATTTCAAGAAAATATTCCATTTTGATATTACTATTTCAAACAGTTGTAGCTTGAAAATGGTTAGAGATAAAGGCAAACTGTAAATTAGGAAAAATCATCAGTATGACCCAAAGTTTGTGATGGGAGTCAATTCACTCATCTAATTTGCATATCATGATGTCACCGGGATCAGAAATTGTCATATCCCTGTCGCCACGATACCCAAGAAGCTCATCAAAGTGTCAAATCCACTCGTGATACTCTTCCTAATCTCTCACGCAAACGTAGCCATCATCATCAAATCATAGTTTATTTGTATAGCACTTTACAACATCCCAATGGTGCCCAATGTGCTTCACAAGAGCAAAAAACAGGTTATGGCAAATAAGAACAGGGTAAGATCGAATAAGATCGAATAAAAGCAACTAAAACAAAATAAAAAATACGGGCACAGAATCACAACTAGAGCACATACTTGTATAATCATCATGTGTCATACGCCAGTCTGAATAAATGAGTTTTTAAAAGAGATTTAAAAACTGACAACTCTGTAGTAGATCGGAGTGTAGATGGAAGGGAGTTCCAAAGTGTGGGGGCAAACGCAGCAAAAGCTCGATCCCCCAATTTTTTGTATTTCATCCTTGGGACTTCTAATGTTGTGTGTTGAGAACAGTGCAGGGTCCTGGAGTGGTGACGGACAGTTAAAAACTCAACCAAGTATGCTGGAGCAAGGCCATTAAAGGCCTTGAACACAAATAAAAGGACTTTAAAATTTATTCTAGACTGTACCAGGAGCCAATGGAGAGAACGGAGAACAGGAGTGATATGGGTGTATTTTGGAGGATTAGTAAGGAGGCGAGCAGCTGCGTTTTGTACCAACTGGAGCCTGCGGAGGAGGGACTGATTTACTCCAGTGCAGAGGGCATTACAATAATCAAGCCTCGAGCTGATGAAAGCATGAATCGCTTTTTCAAGATCTGTCCTTGATAAAAAGGGCTTCACTTTTGCCAAGAGCTAACAGAACTAATTTGCTTATCAAACTTTAGACTGTTGTCAAAAAACACACCAAGGTTTTTAACGGCAGGAGCAAAAAGAGGGGTCGGGGAGTTAAAATTGGGTTCACTGTGTGGTGAATCGGGCGTAAAAACAATATACTCCGTTTTTCTTTAATTTAAATGAAGGAAATTCTGAGACAGCCATTGTTTGATGTCATGAAGGCAGCTATGGAGGGGATCTAGTGCGTTCTTGTCACTGAGCATTACTGGTAGGTAGAGCTGTACGTCATCGGCATAAAAATGAAAATGGATATAGTGTCTGAAGATGATTGGTCCTATATAAGGTAAATAAGGTAGGCCCAAGGATGGGACCCTGGGGCACACCAGAAGAGAGGGGAGCGGTTGTAGAGGAGAGGTTATTACTGAAAAAGTTCTGTTGGTGAGATATGACATGAACCATTTAAGCACAGAGCCACGTAAGCCAACACAGTGTTCGAGACGGGAGATGAGGACTGAGTGGTCCACAGTATCAAAAGCAGCTGTAAGGTCTAAAAGCACCAGCACAACAGAGTTTTTAGCGTCAAGGGCTGTGAGGGTGTCATTGTGTACTTTCAATAACGCAGATTCTGTGCTGTGACGGCTTCTAAAGCCAGATTGAAATTTGTTAGCAATATTATGACAGATATGACTAGAGTTGTGAGAAGACAAGTTTCTCCATGACCTTGGACAGGAATATATATATACAGGTATACTGTATATTAGGGTTGTCCGATATTGGCTTTTTTGCAGATAACCAATATTGTCCAACTAATAATAATAATCATAATAATAATACATTTTATTTGTATCGCACTTTACAGTTTGGCAATCTCAAGTAAAACATTTAGTTTTTAAACAAAGCAGGAGTATAGTTTTAAAATCCAAATTTAAAATTAGACGAATACACAATGTTTAAAAAAATGCTTTTTCAAAAAGATGGGATTTTAGGTCTCTTTAAAAAACCTCTACAGTCTGTTGCGGCCCTGAGGTGGTCAGGGAGGGCATTCCACACCCTTGGGGCCGCAGAGGAGAAGGCCCAGTCGCCCATGGTGCAAAGCTTTGTTCTGGGGACTTGAAGGGTGTTTTTGGCTGTAGACTGGAGAGTGCGTAAGTAAGTCTGGGGGGTGAGGAGTTCCTTGTGGTATTGGGGGGCATGTATGTGAATGCACTGATGGGTGAGGAGGGAACCTTGTATTCAATTGTGGGATAGGAAGCCAGTGAAGAAATTTCAAAACATGAGTCATGATCATATTTGCGGATCCCCATCAGGATCCTGGCAGCGCTGTTCTGGATGTATCGTAGTTTCTGTATGCTCTTGCCGGGGATCCTGATGAGAAGCGCATTGCAGTAATCCAGCCTGGAGGAAACAAAGGAGTGGACGAGCTTTCCTGCATCTGCCAGGGTAAGTAGTGGATGAAGTTTGGCAATGCTCCTGAGGTGGTGGAAGGAGGTCTTACAGAGATATTTGATGTGCGTGTCAAAGGTGACTCAAGGATAAATTTTAACACCCAAATTGGTGACGGATGTGGAAAGGGGAATGTTTTGGACAGAAAAAGTGATACAGGTGATGGTGGATGAGCAGAGCTGATGTGATGTACCAATTAGTATGGCTACTGTTTTGGAATTATTTAGCTGAAGAAAATTAAGCTTCATCCACGCCTCTATCTCCTCGAGACAGGCGGTCAGTGTGGATGTTGACGGGGAAGATGTGGGGGTTGTTCTGAAATATAATTGTGTCATCGGAATAGCAGTGGTAGGATATCCTATGCTTGCTGATGAGATTCCCAAGGGGCGGCAGATAGAGGGTGAGAGGGTGAAGATTGTGGGGCTCAGCACTGAGACCTGAGGGACACCACAGGTGACATTGTGGGTGTGTGACCTTGCAGTCCTGTGGGTGAGAAATGAGGTGATATGAGGTATGTACGGCACCAGAGGGTCCAGTGGTGTATTTCAGATGGTGACGGAGGACGTTATGGTCAGCTGTGTCAAAGGCAGCTGTTTGGTTCAGGAGGATGTGTAGGGATGGGGAACAGGTATCTGATGTCATCAGGAGGTAATTTGTGACCCTGACCAAAGCTGTTTCTGTGCTATGGCCAGGGCGGAAACCAGAATAATTTTTTTCAAAAAGGTTGTTATGTTTGAGGTGATCCCGAAGTTGTACTGCAACTATTTTTTCCAGAACCTTGGACAGAAATGGAAGATGGGAAATTGGCCTGTAGATGGAGAGAACATCTGGATCCAGGGTGGGTTTTTTCAGTAGTGGTCTGATGACAGCAGTTTTTAATGCAGATAGAATGTGGCCGGCCAGGAGGGAATGATATATGATATGGGTGATGAATGGAGAGATGGCAGAGATGTTGGCGTTCAGGAGGGCTGAGGGAAAAGGATCCAGAACACAGGTGATCGGCTTTATTTTGCTGATGACCTCCTTCTGTGTCACATCACAGAGTGGGAGAGTGAAGGGGGTTTGAGGAGGTGATTTATTGTTGAGAAAAGTTGTTTAGAGTTGCCAGCGCTGTTGTTAATAATGGAGGAATAAAAACTTGATCGTGCAGACTTCAGAGCTTCTGCATATGCCTTCTTATGTTCTCTATATGCCAGCTTGTGAACAGTAAGTCCAGAGGCCTTGAGCCGTCACTCAATGGCATGCCCAGCAGTCTTCATCTTTCACAGAGACTGACATAGATCTTAAGGGGGTGTGGAGGTCCAGAAGACTTCTTAGGGATTTGCTGTAAGAATCCACTAAGTCAGCACCAAAGAGGAGGTCAGTAAAGTTGGAGGGAAGAAGTTGAAGGTCCATCCGTTTTGATGTTTTTCCAGTTTCTGAAGTGGATCTGCAGCTTGTGCTTGGTGTGGGGTGAAGGGAAAGGTAGCTCCATTGACACAACCTTGTAGTCAGACACGCCAAGATCGTAAACCTGTAGGTTGGTGGTGGCAGTGGAATTAGAAATGACTAAATCGAGTGTGTGTCCCCTGGAGTGGGTGGGAAAATCAATATGTTGTTGCAGGTTGCAGGAGTCCAGTAGCTGACGGAAGTCGGCAGCAGAGTGGCAGCAGAGGGGGTGTCGACATGAATATTTAAATTGCCCAGGATTATGGTATTAACAGAGGTGGTACAGAGCGTTGTGAAGAGATCAGACATTTCCAGGATAAAAGCAGTATTGTATTTGGGAGGCCGGTACATGAGGAGAACAGTCATGGGAAAGGGGGGCTTACATTTAAATGCAAGACACTCGCAGAAGGTTGTTATGGGAAGTGAGATGGGGGATAGCTACAGGCCTGTCGGTGGATGACAGCTAGGCCACCACCGTGGTCAGTGCTGCAAGCTGCCTCTCGGTAACTATAACCAGGGGAAAGGCTTCATTAAGTCTGGTGCCACGTTTCTGTTGGGCACATAAAGTCCAGTGCTTTCTCCCTAATGTGTTATTCAATTACTGTGGTTTTATTTTTTAATGGATTGAATGTTAAAACGTTTGAATTTGATCAGTGACTGTGGGGAGGATCTGTGCACAGGTCCGAGAACCTTGAAATCCACTCTGTGCGAATTGTTATCCATTTCAGGATTTTTGTATGTGGGGATCTCGCTGTGTTTTCCATACTGGAGTGTGTAGATCTTGCTGTGTTTCCAGTGGCGATAGTGGCTGAAGTGACAGCCCTGTGACGACGCATCAGTCGTGTGATAGGTGACCAGAAAGACGGGATGTTTGCAGTGGAGCAGCTTGGGTGGTGATGGTAGATACATTTTCGAACAGAGCCTCTGTGAATGTAATGAGGATGGAGAAGAAGTCCAACTTCATTGACGATGGGGATGTTAAGTACAGGAGTAGTTGCAGGTTTTAGTCGGCGGAGTTGCGAAATAGAATAGCTAAAAGCCATGCTGACCGAGGAAGGATGCTACCTAGCTTCGGTAGCTGCTACCCAGATAGCTCTCGGTGGGGCTCCGTGTCAAGTTTGCGGAGGGGTGTTGAAAAGGAGAAACGCTGCAGCTGGAGGTCATTTTGTAACAGGTTTCTAGCTAACTCTTTAAAAAAAGTTGTGCTGTAAAAAAGAGTAGCAGTAGATGGCAGGCTAAGATGAAAGTCAAGCGGCTAGCAAGGAAGTAGAGATTCAAGCCTTCGGTACCTTCTATTATCATGGGAAACGTGAATTCACTAACCAGTAAGATCGACCAGCTGGCAAGAACGTCAAGACCTTCAGGAAGTGCAGCTTTTTTGTGCTTCACTGAGTAGCTAACAGCTACCATCCCAGATGCTAATGTGGGGAGCTAGCCGACTTCAGAGCAGTCAGAGCGAACAGGAACACAAGAGCCTGTGGAAGAAAGTGGGCTTGTACTGTATGTGAGCAAACTGTGGTGTCATCCTGGCCATTATTGTTTTTTTTTTTATTACTTTTTTTTAAAACATTGTTTGTTGGAGGATTACCTGCTAGTATATGACAATGAAAGGTATTGTATTGTGCAATTGCCAATGACTGGCTTGGCATGTACATTACAGCTTTTTCATTGAATGAACAAGGATCATTTTGACGATGTTGTCAGCTTTACATTAAAAAAAATGCAGTGGAAAAAAACTTTATTGTTGCCAAAACGTCATTTTTTTATTTCAGGTCTAATTCCATACAAGCACTTATTGATGCTTTCCCAAGCCAAGCCATTAAGCAAGTGGACTTTACAGCTTGGACTTTCTAGCACAAAAATAACTGCAGAGAGCCAATGCCAAAACGGTAAAAATGTCTGTAAGAGTTGCCAACAGGTGTGGTTCCCAGTTAGCTAAAGAAATCAATGTGCGTATTTTTGATTGGTTTGTGCTTAATGTCATTACACTCACATAGATTTTCAGTGGCTAGTTATTATTATATTAACATAAACAACAAATGGAAACAATGCAATTTAAACTCTTTTAATCATTAATTGTCCATCAACATCAATGGAATGGCCCTGCAGGCACTGGGATCCCTTTGTTGTGTCCTTCAAATGTCAGATCCCAACGAATAGTGAGGAATCCTCAAAACACTTTTTAATAGACTCATTCAGTTGGACTGGAACAATCACTTTCATTCACATGGCTCCAAAAATACAAATGAAGGCAAAGCCTTGACACATGCACAAGGCTACTGTTGTAATAGCCGCATGTTGGACAGGATATACCTCCCACAGAGAGATGCAAGGTACTACTCCTTGTGTGTAATTTAGACCTACCTGAGTGTCAAGCACCATTGGACTGGGGCCATAACATTAATTAACAGATTAGGAGCAAACAGGGTTCAAACAAGCTGAGCTCATCATCTTAATGAAACAACCCATAAAATGCCTTGGCAGGATTTAAATCTATCATAGTGCCTTTTTATCCACAAATCATTATTCTTATTTTAATAAATGGATCAGACTACTGTATACTTTCAGTGATAAATGAGACTCAAAAATTTGGTCTTTGGTCTTCTTTGTCCATTAAACATGATACGATTAGCATCCAGAATTGTATTACAGTTTTTTCAGCTACTGTGTAATCCTAAACTGCAGTGTTGATACAGTGGAATAATGCCAAACAGTCAAATGTGCCTCAAAAGCCAAACAAAACTTCAAGTTGAAATCATCGTCATTTGTGACATCATGCGAGTTTTGCTTTTATGTGGGATGATAATCGTAGAACCAGAAATGGACCACAGAGAAGCGTCTTCCTGTTCAGTGCAATAGCAATACAGCCACACAACATTACGGGCGCCACACACGGGAGGCAACATTGCCTCTACTCCATTAATTTTTTATGGAACCCGCGCGATAGCCACTGTCCAGCCAAGCGACACGTGAAATTCATGCGTATGAAAATTTGTCCTCGTGCATGTCATCGTGCACACGCTGGCTTGCGACACGATCCCAGAAAGTTGAAAAATTTTCAGCTTTTCATCGTTGTCGCCCAGACGAGGACCAATCCTCAGGAGTTTCATTGGTCGACCAATGAGCGGACAGGATGCTAATCAGTACGCTCTCGCAGGTAAACATGGGGGTGGGGAAATTAATACTTGCCGTCCCTGGAGCTGTTTGACATTTCTAAAAAAGAATATAGACATATTTTTAAAAAGCAGCGGCATGGGAACTCATTGGCGCCAGTGTACACATATTGGGTACGTTGATATTAATTTTACACGGACATTTATGTGAGTTTACCTTCAATACCAGCAAGCTCCGGTACTAGCAAGAATACTTGATTAACACTGGCCGCTTTTCCTCCTCTGAACTACTTTGATACCCCCAAATTCGATCCACATCTGACAGCTAATCAAAACCGTGGGAGACTCGTACAATTCGCTCTGGAGTTGAACGCATCGCTCACCAGTGTAGCTGGTCACAGCCTTTCGTTGCCTCCCTCGTGCGGGATTTGCTGCATGTTGGCGATGAGTTGCGCCAATGGCAGTTGTTATCACCCCCGTGTGTGGTGCTCATTACATGAACATAGTAAATAAAATAATTGTAAATAGACTACGCAACACATTCCATTCCTGCAATAGCTATAAAACCTGGCTCGTGACTAGGTATGCCTCTGCAAACAGCTTCTTATTCCCTCTCCATTTTGTTTGTAAGCTGTCTTCAAAGGTGAGTAATTTTACTTTCTTTTAGTTTCATCATACAGTGGTTGACATTAAATTATTACCATTGTTTTAAGTCTAGAACAGGGGTGTCTAAACTACGGCCCGCCATCCATTTTTAACAGTATCGAAGTCTAAAAATATAATTGACTATGGCCCGTGCACAATATGTGCTTCACTTTTTTGTACTTCTTAGTTTAAACACTAGGAGCTACTGTCTTGAACAAGACACAGTGTGACGGTCACCTGCTGCTGCGCCTCGTTCTCTCTCTCCCTCTCTCTCTTCCACAGCTGGGCGCACAGAAGGAGCCGAGACAACTGGACACACCGGCAGCTAATTATCCTTCCCCCTACTTAACCCTGAGTAGGGGCAGCTGTGAGACGCCGGTTCCTTCCTTACTGCTCGAACAGTGCACTCGCGGCTCGTCAACACAGACCTTTCAAGATTCGGCGTCTCCACAGCTGGTGCTCCAGTTGTCCCTCTGACTCGACCCTTTTTGCAAGCCTGTTGTGTTTTTTAAACTTTTTCCTGGAGCTCCGCAAGCTGTGGACTCCAGCGCTTTCTGGTTACTCCTGCAACTATCTCGATGCTGAAAGACAATTAAACGTTGTCGGCAACTCACCTTGTCTCCGCATTCTGTGATCCTCCGCACACGCAACCCTAACAGACAGTCTCCACAAGGAAAGCATTCACAGGTTTTCAGGTTTTCTGGGCAAACAGGAAGAGCAGCTCAGCACCATGGGTACATGCCTCCAAGAACTGTCAGCGCGCCAGGAGACGATGATGGAGAGCCTGGGCTCTCGAATCAACACGCTGCTTGCGGCACTTCCCCAGGGCCACGTTTCCACACCTGCCATCCCGCCGGCCCCACCAATCCAAGCGACTCTCACATCCGGCACGCCGCTATCCAGACCGGAGAGGTTCTCGGGGGACTCAGGCGACGTCCGCCCCTTCCTTTGAGTTGCACGCTGCCACCTTCCCCACAGAACGCGCCAAGGTGACGTTCGTCGTCTCACACCTCATGGGCCGAGCCAGCGCATGGGCTACGGCGGAGTGGAATCGCCACGCTCCCTCCAGTATGACCTACCCCGCCTTCGCAAAAGCACTACAGCAAGTGTTCCAGCGCAGCCCGCTCGGCAGAGAGAAATTACGACATTGGCAATAGGGAACTCCTGGCCGTCGTCCTGGCCCTTCAGGAGTGGAGGCACTGGCTGGAGGGGACGGAACTTCCATTTACTGTACTTACAGACCACAAAAACCTGACCTACCTACACTCGGCACAGAGACTCAACCCCTGTCAAACCAGGTGGGCCCTGCTATTCACCCGATTCAACTTCATTATCACCTTCCGTCCTGGGTCCCGGAATGTCAAGCCGGACGCCCTCTCTCACATCCACGTCCCTCCCACCGAGCCCACCCATCGAGAACCCATCGTCCCGGACGCACACATCATCGGGGCTCTCCAATGGGACATAGAGAAGCGGGTCAAGGAGTCCCTTCAGACAGTCACACCCCCCAACGGATGCCCTGTGGGACGCCTTTTCGTCATCCCCAAACTCCGCTCAGAGGCACTGCGCTGGTCTCATGAGTCCAAGCTGGCCTGTCACCCAGGCGTGAACCGCACAGTCTTCCTCCTCAGACAACGCTTTTGGTGGCCCACGCTCCTTAGGGACACCAAAAGGTTCGTGGCCGCCTGCACGGTCTGTGCCAGAAACAAGGCCTCCCACCAACCACCGGCGGGGCTCCTCCACCCTCTGCCTATTCCACCCCGGCCTTGGTCACACATTGCCCTAGATTTCATAAGCGGCTTGCCCCCCTCCCGGGGGAACTCCACCATCCTGACAATTGTAGACAGATTCTCCAAGATGGCTCACTTCGTGGCCCTACCAAAATTACCATCAGCCTTGAAGACAGCACAACTACTGGTCCGCCAAGCATTCCGCCTCCACGGCATACCCACAGAGGTGGTATCAGACAGGGGCCCCCAGTTCACGTCGGCGGTATGGAGGGCGTTTTGCAAGACCCTGGGCGGAACCCCTTGCTTATCCTCTGGGTACCACCCCCAGAGCAACGGACAGACGGAGCGAACAAACCAAGACCTGGAGGCAGCAATCCGGTGTGTATGCCACCAACAGCCCACCACATGGTCATCGGATCTGCCTTAGATTGAATACGCACACAATTCCCTCATTAGCTCCGCCACTGGATTATCCCCCTTTCACACTTCTTACGGCTTCCAGCCACCCGCATTCCCCTCCCAAGACCTGGAATCCAGAGTCCCATCAGTGACGGCACACCTACGCCGAGCACACCTGGCCTGGCGCAACACCAGGGCTGCCCTCACTAGGACCTCCGAGCGGAACCAGAGGGTGGCCAACCGCCACCGCACGCCCGCACCTCACTTCCAGGTGGGCCAGAAGGTGTGGCTGTCCTCCCGTGACCTCCCCTTGGCTGTTGATTAAAAAAAACTCTCCCCCAGATTTGTCGGCCCGTACCCCATAACAAGAATCATCAACCGTGTAGCGGTCAAATTGCGCCTCCCGGACTCACTTCATTGCAACCCGGTCTTCCACGTCTCCCGCATCAAGCCCGTCACCCTCAGCCCCCTCAGTCCCCCGGAAGTGCCTCCTCCTCCTCCTCCTCGGCTGGTCGACGGTCATCCGGCGTTTACGGTCAAGGCAATCTTGGACGTGAGAAGAAGGGGCAGGGGTTTCCAGTACCTGGTGGACTGGGAAGGGTACGGCCCCGAACAATGTTCTTGGGTCTCGAGGGCATTCATCCTCGACCCACGTCTCCTCACCGATTTTTATATCAGGTTTCCCGACAAACCAGGTAAGCGGCCAGGAGACGCACGTTAAGGGGGGGGATACTGTGACGGTCACCTGCTGCTGCACCTCGTTCTCTCTCTCCCTCTCTCTCTTCCACAGCTGGGCGCACAGCAGGAGCCGGGACAACTGGACACACCGGCAGCTAATTATCCTTCCCCCTACTTAACCCTGAGTAGGGGCAGCTGTGAGACGCCGGTTCCTTCCTTACTGCTCGAACAGCGCACTCGCGGCTCGTCAACACAGACCTTTCAAGATTCGGGGTCTCCACAGCTGGTGCTCCAGTTGTCCCTCTGACTCGACCCTTTTTGCAAGCCTGTTGTGTTTTTGAAACTTTTTCCTGCAGCTCCGCAAGCTGCGGACTCCAGCGCTTTCTGTTTACTCCTGCAACTATCTCGATGCTGAAAGACAATTAAACGTTGTCGGCAACTCACCTTGTCTCCGCATTCTGTGATCCTCCGCACACGCAACCCTAACACACAGTCTCCACAAGGAAAGCATTCACAGGTTTTCAGGTTAACCAGACATGGTGGAACCAAAGAGACGTAGGATTGCAAGCGAGAAATATGCGTGGATATGCTTCCCTGAGGCTGAATCTGTGGATGACATTACTCCTCTTCCACCAAGCAATGGCTCAAGCCGGGGGAAGGTGAGCCGAGTCCGAACAAAGGCTGGTACGTACTGCGATATTGTTAGCCTAAAAAGGTGGGCTTGTCTTGTAGCTAATTAGCCGAGCTTTTTCAAATGCAACTCATGCCTTGTTCGTATGTATATCCATTGTGTCCATCATGTATACGTCATGGAAAGGTGTGCTTTGCCGAGACTTGGGGAAAGGTACTCACAGATGTAAACAAAAGTTCTTCCTGTCATCCGAAAATGATTGACTTTTAAAATTTGTCAGTCAGGGGGCTCACGTCAATGTCCCAGCCCTCCTGGCTCCGCCCACACTCTCCTCAGAACAGACGTCGCAGCAAGTTCCCCACGAACCGCCATACCCCAAATTCTTGCCCTCTTCCTTCTTAATCTCCCTCCCATTTGTTTAAACAAATGTTGACTCCGGTTGCACAAAATCCTTGAAATTGCCACAGTCGCACAAATCATGGCGTATTTACTTCCATAAACACATGCCAGCATGTGTGGCGTTGTGTTTTATGCACATGTGCATCACTTCCCTACCCTGCAGTAGTTGTTGCTGTTGAAATACCGTAGTAGTCATTGATAGTAGTAGCAGTAACATTGGCAACGCACAACAGTGACAAGTTACATGCTTTGAGAAACAAAAGCAACACATGCACACTTTTTTTGTGTAAAATGCAAATCACTCAATAACTCATACGTTAATAAGCAGTCAGTGCATGGATGAACAGTTACAAACCGATGTACCGAAAAACAGTTTTTAGTAGACCACGTTTCATTATTCTTCATTTTGGCTTGAGGCCCCCCCCCAAAAAAACATCAAAAATGTGGAAAATAGAGCTAAAGGCAGTAACAGAGCAAAAGTTTGAATATTTACTCTGTTAAATAATAATAACACAAAGCTTTGTCTGAAATACTGTACATTTTGTTTAACCTTTTTCCGAAATATACAATAAATGTATAGAAATATCAAAGTGGCCCCCACATCCAAAGCTTGGACACCCCTTATTTAGAACAACTTAGAAGCCAACCAGGGTCACAGAGCAGATTATTGAAGGTTCCCCTGCGTTTTTGATCAATTGCATATTTTGTCACAAGGTCTTGTTGACACATATGTAGCGTTTGAAGAGTGGTGAGAGTGCTGTGTAGTGTGACTCATGACTTACTTTCCTGACATGTTACAACAGCTGCTTCGACACTCATCAATTTACTTCTCCTCTTGAGAATGAAGGTGAGTCATGTATTATTTTTTTCTAATGGCACCGATGATTAAGGAAGACTATTGGATAACTAAATTTAGTCATAGTATTTAGTTAGGTTCTAACATCCAGATGATTCCTTCCACTTTTATTTGAAAAAACAAATAACCACTTGTATATTTATTGTAGTGGACAATAAGGAAAACAATCTCAATACCTCATTAGGTCGCAGCCCCCTTTGTGTGTTTGGCTCAGGCTCTTCATGGGACAAAAGTGGATAGATTCCTTTTCATCCCTTGATGTACTTTTTCTGATGAAAAGACTGCTGGTGGAAGGTTTTGAAAAACCTTTTCCCATTGACAGGAAAATCCCTCCGCTCTGTTTGTGTACTTCAAACATGCACCCACCGTGTTGTTTGTGCTGTTTAAAATGCAGGCTGTGTGTTCACAGTGCTTCCGTTACAAGAATGGGCAGGTGAAGCGAGGTTTCGTTACTTTCTGTAATCTGAGCCCCTTGGAGATGAATGTTAATCCTTAGGATCGAGGAACAGCTGCTCTTTCTCAACAATACAAAGTGGCATTTAACACAACTCGTCACTGTGTGCCCATTAGAACATTTGCAGTCAGGTTCTTTCTTTACCTCGCTTGGACAACTACTGTTGTTGTGTTACTGCACACCAGACCTTTTGTTAAAATCATAGAAAACTTTCTTCAGCATGGCCTTTGGTCTAGTGCGTTTGCTCTGCTAGTATAGTTTGTTTGTGTCGGTGTGAACACAGTCATCTGAACTCTGGTATGCACAAACTTGAGATATGGGTCTCTGGGTCTCTGTCCGCTTGCATGTGAAGTCTGCTACAGTTTGGCGTGAATGCTACTCGGACCAAAAGAGACTGCACCAATCCGCCTGACGATCATGCATCTTTCCCTCACTTGTGAACATGACCCCGAGGTACTTAAACTTCTCCACTTGGGGCAGGATCTCATCCTCGACGCAGAAATGACACTTCACCCTTTTCCAAACGAGAACCATGGACTCTGACTTGGAGGTGTTGATTCTCATCACTGCCGCGTCACGCTCTGCAGTTGAAGATCATGGCCTGATGAAGCCAGCAGAACCATAACATCTGCAAAAAGCAGAGACCCAATCCTGCAGCCACCAAACCAGGTCCCCTCAACGCCCTGGCTGTGCCAAAAAATTATGTCCATAAAGTAATGAACAGAATCAGTGACAAGGGGCGGCCCTGGTGGAGTCCAACCCTCACTGGAAACAAGCCCGACTTATTGTCGGCAAAGCAGAGCAAGCGCTGACACCGGTCAAACAGGGAGCAAACTGCCTGAAGTAGGTGATCTGGTACCCCATACTCCCGGAATACCCCCTATAAGATTCATTGAGGAACACGCTCAATGCCTTCTCCAAGTTCACAAAACACATGTGGACCGGTTGGGCAAACTCCCATGCACCCTCAAGGACCTTACCACTATTCAGTGGAGCATCCTCTCCAGATCCCCTGAATACACCTTACCGGGAAGGCTGAGGAGTGTGATCCCAAGATAGCTGGAACACACCCTCCGGTCCCCTGTCTTAAAAAGGGGGACCACCACCCAATTTGCCAATCCAGAGGCACCACCCCCGATTTCCACACGATGCTGCTGAGGCATGTCAACCAAGACAGCCCCATAGCATCCAGAGCCTTAAGAAACTTGATAAAGAAGGTGATAAACACTATTAGGCAGAAGTGGCTCAGGAGGTGGAGCAGGTCATCCAGAAACCTGAGGGCTGGTGATTTGAGCCTCGCTCCCACCATCCAGTCACTGTCATTGTGTCCCTGGGCAAGACACTTCACCCAACTTGCCTCCAGTGCTGCCCACACTGGTGTATAAATTTAAATGTTTGGTGATGGTTAGAGAGGCCAATTGGCAGCCACATTTCTGTCACACTAACCCAGGACAGCTGTGGATACAGATGCAGTTTACCACCACCAGTGCGTGACTGAGGAGTGAATGAATAATGGGTACACTGTGAAGAGCTTTTGGGTGTGAGGTTCAAGTGCACCTATGGGTAAAGAGTTTGTGTGTTTGGTTTGGTTTTCTGGATTACGACATAGAACAAAGAACTCATTTGAATCCAAACATTCGTCATTACACAGTTTCTTCATGTGGAACCTGTCAAAACACATTCACACCTTCATTATCGAACTGAGGCATATCCTGTCCATAAGTAGAAACACATTCAATACAGGCACTAAGATGATAAGACCTCTGCCAACAAGATGAACAGTAGCTCTTAACATACAGGAGTAATTGTTGCTCATGCTGAAAATGTAAACACACTGGTGCATGAAGTTATTATGTTATGTGTAGTCATGGACAGCTCCTTTTTTAATGGTCCTTTTCAACATTCAAATGGTCCACCAATCCAACTAAATGCCACTTAAGGACTTCAAGATTATCTCATGCTCTAATTAGTAGCTTAGTTGATACTTTGGAGCACAGCACTGCTTACATGATTGACTGGCCGCGTCAGTGATGAGTAATGTGCAGCGCCGACATAAAGGTGCAACAAGGTCGTTGGTATTTGAAGGGAGGAAGCTGAGTGTGACTGCTTGTCTCCACACTGTCGCTTCTCTTTGGAGACACTGCTTAAAGCCAAGTCTGTGACGAGCCTCACTTGGGCAACGACCAGTCTCTTTTCTTTTTCAGCCGTGTACACGGGGAAATGCTGCTTTTGGGTGGTGTACAAAATGTTAGTGGAAAGTTGCATGAATGATGTCTACAAAAGGTTTGTGCAGGCGAGATAAAGCGTTAAAATCTGTGTTTTGGAATCCGGAATGAGAGGGTGTTATTGCGTGCCAACAGTTGCATGCCAGCCCAGCTCCTGTTTGTGGCAACTCTTCTAACGACTTCTTGAAAAGTAGGGGCCCCAATTAACTAGATGGTACTCCCTTACAAACTTTAAAGTATATAAAGCACATGAGCTGTGCTCCTATAATATTTGCATTTAAAGGTGAAATAAAACAATGTGTTATTCGGTAGTTGTGTTGTGGAAACACATATATATCCTCTCTTTAAACCTGTTGCGCTTATATTGTATCGTGCAAATGTGCTTTACATAATACTGGAAGTGCAGGTTTTAATGTGTCAGTCAGTGTGAGTTGTTTGTGTGAATTCCAGGCATGATTACAAACTTGTCGACGGTGCTCTGGGATAGAAAACAGAGACGATGCACATAGCATTACACTGACAAGGAATAATGAACAGACACATTCAGCTTACAGACAAGAGATCTTGACAAGTTTTCGCTCAAAGCTCAAAATTTGTCACACAACTCCTCTTTTTGTGTACCTTTGCGTAAGGTCTCTGCAGCAAAAGCACTTTTCACAACTCTCCTGTCAGTGAAAGAAATTTTGTTTTGCTCCAATATCCATACAATCCTCAGTGAACATTCAATTGCACGTTGCTGTGTTGAATGTGAATGAATGCGTTATCACTTTTAGAGATTTTCGGATGACTACAAAAATATAAAATAAAAAGATATATTGTGGCACACACAAGTCCATGAGGACCAGGCAGCTCTTTATTTGACAGGATCCAATCATGAGCTATGAGAAAACTCACTTGTCAACACATCGGATACCGCAGGAGGTCATTATTCAACATAACAGTCTGACTCACGGTTTCATCTTAGATAGAATGCTACAATCATCACACAACAACTTAACACTCAAAAGGTATACCTACAAACATACAAGACAAGTACCAATACGAGTTTAAAATGAAACAAACAACGATTTTAACTTCGTCCCCATAATGCATATCGTCCACATCTGCTGGCTGCAGCTTTACAGGTGGCCTTGTTTCCATTTGATGTTCGCACCGAAGTTCCTACCGCCTTTTACAGTTAGTTTTGTTATCTGAAGACTTGTTCTGTGTTTTTATACAGACCTGATCAAAATCTTAAGACCAGTTGAGGTTTTAAGTGTTGCTACAATATGCAAAAGCAAGAAGGGGGAGTGAGACAAAAAGCACTTTGAAAAAGTAAGTTATTGAAAACAACAATTAAACTAAAATAGGCTGTTTATCAGCTGATCAAAAGTTTAAGACCACAGGCTATAAAAGCCTAAATCCGCTCAAAATTTTCATTTTTTGTCAGGCATTCACACTGTCATGCCCTCCTGGTGGCTAAAGGTAAGAAGCTTTCTCTGTTTGAACGTGGATGGATTGTCGAGCTGCATAAGCAAGGGCACTCCCAGCGTGCCATTGCTGCAGAGGTTGGGCGCAGTAAGACAGAAAAAGATTGAAAGATTGAAAGATTCTGAGCATTATGGAACAAAAAAGTCAATGGTAGACGCCAAAAAAAATCACACCAGCACTGAGTCGGAGGATCCATCAAGACTGTCTTCGACCCAAATTAATTACTTCTTCAGGGAGAATAACATCACTCTTTTGGACCATCCTGCATGTTCCCCTCATTTAAATCCCGTAGAGAACATTTGGGGATGGATGGCAAGGGAAGTTTATAAAAATGGCCATCAGTTCCAGACAGTTGATGCCCTTTGTGAAGCCATCTTCACCACTTGGAGCAATGTTCCCACTAGCCTCCTGGAAACACTCGCATCAAGCATGCCCAAATGAAGTTTTGAGCTACTCATTACTGAGTCCTACCGAGAACATTTTTTGTTCTGGTTTGGAGAGTTTTTTGTTATTTTTTGAGCGATGGTCTTAAACTTTTGATCAGCTGATAAACAGCCTACTTAAGTTTAATTGTTGTTTTCAATAAATTACTTTTTCAAAGTGTTTTTTGTCTCACTACCCCTTCTTGCTTTTGCATATTGTAGCTCTACTTAAAACCTCATTAAGATCCAAATGTGCAAAATGCTAATTCTAGCAATTTTTCAACTGGTCTTAAGATTTTAATCAGGAGTGTATTTGCACTATTCAGTACTAGGAAGTTTTATTATAATACCTAGAAAATATTGAGTTCTAATGTTGGTTAAAATTTATTGTTAAGTAAGCCAGGGGCACAATGCATTTAGTTAACAACAACTAACTAACATAAAACCTACATACCTCTTCCTTTATTTCTATTTTATTTTCATGTTTTGTTTCTACTCTAACTTTGCTGCTGAATCACTCGATGCTAGGGGTCTTAGAGACAAAAAGAAAAGCAACATTCTTGTTCTTAATAAATGAAAAAGCACAGTGTTATCTTCTTCAGGACACTCACAGGAATAGCACACATGAAACGTTTTGGTCAAACCAGTAGTGCGACAAATATATTTTAGTTATGGCTCAAATGGGGTGCCCTGCTATTGGCTGGCAACCAGTACAGGGTGTACCCCGCCTCTTGCCCGAAGTCAGCTGGGATAGGCTCCAGCATACCAGCTCAACCTTAATTATGATAAGCAGCATAGAAAGTGGATGGATGGCTGGCTCAAATAGGTCAGTAGAAGTCGCCATACTCCTGAATAACTTTCTTGGGAAAGTAATAGCCATTATGTTCACTACGTTCATCAGTGGACCTCTCCCAAACATCGACAGGAGGATGAACAAATTCAGCTGGCTGCTTCAGCTGAGCACATGGCTGTCCAAAGTCTGTGAGTGCAGAGGACTGCACTTCATTGAGAATTTCAATCTCATCTGGCAACGAGAGGATCTGTTTAAAGGAAAAGGCCCACACCTGAACAGAGGTGGAGTGAGATGACTGATGGACAGCCTCCTCCACGCTTTAAGGCATTACAATGGGCCTGGACCATTGTCCTGTGCTGCCACCAAGAGATGACAAGAAGAGCGAGAGAAGAACTGCTGACCCAGCAAAGGATTCAGCCACAGCATCCACAGTTGCTCCTCCAGAATCCAGACCTCCGGTTTCAGATGCAGCAGCTCCTTCCTCACAATTACTACAGGCCTGGGACCCACCTGCTGCATCTACACACTCCACCATCACCCATGGGATTTCCTGACCTGTCTTGAAAGCTTGGTCAAATCAGGGATTAAAATGGTTCCCCTCACTCCTGACATTGCAAGATCAGGGATTCTATCGTCAAGAGAAACGGCCCCTCTCCCTCCTCGGCACATTCCATCAACCAAAGCTCCCACAGCTCAGCCTCCACCATCGACACCCGTCGCTGTTATTCCCAACAGCGTCAATGCTGTTGTGTAGGACACTAAGGGTCTACGCATTGCTAAACGTGCCCAGGGAGGGAGTGTTTTCACATAAAACAATAACTACTGTCAAACCACATCTATTAGTTAAAAGACAGTGAGACTGTCTGATCAAAGCAATCTAATGCCTTGCAAGAACACGGCGGCCAGTTCAACTCTAGCTAATCTTAAACATGCTGTATTCAATGCCAGTTCTTTAAGTAATAACACTTTTTTTTATAAATTATTTTATTAACTTTTACAATCTTGATTTTATGTTTTTAACTGAGACATCGCTGGACAAAAACACACTAATGCTGTCCTGATTGAGACTAGTCCTCCTCATTTCAACTTTGTATCTGAAACACAACAGAACCAGAGGGTGTTTGTGCCATATTCAGGAACAATTTACTCACCCAAAAATTGTCATATGGGCTTTTGTCTTCTTTTGAGTATGTGTTATTCAAAACGGTGTTAAAACACACTTCCATACTTTATATTACCATACTTTCCGGTTTGAAAACACTGCGTGTTCTAACATTGATGATCTGTTGAGCTCTTAACAACAACATCAAGTGTTGTTAATGTTTTTGAAGCCAATGCTCCTGTCAAGGTTAGAATGGTTAAACGTGAGCAAAAGGCGCCATGGAGAAAAGAAGAGTCTGTCATCGCACATAAAAGGGAGTACCAGAGAGTGGAATGGAAATGGCGCAAGTCAAAGCTCCAGATTCATTATGAGGTTTACAAAGAAAAACTATGTGTTTTCAACCATGCATTGCGTAAAACAAGGGGGAGTTATTTTTCTGAAATTTTCACTGCCCTTACAACAAATTTTTACATCAAAGTGCAATGAGCTTGCAACATTCTTTCATGACAAAGTTCAAGGTATAAAAAATGCAATCATTTCCACAACACAAATAACTATTCTGCAGCCAGCTAGACACCTCGAGCTGATATACTGTATTTCACACCTGTCATTGACAAAACAGTCAAGAGATCAGAGAGTATTCCTCTCTCTGGCTGTAGGGCGGTCGCTGTGTGTGACTGACCAATCACAGAGTGTCAAGAGTGAATACATAAGTAGTTAGCCAATGAGGATTTTCCTTCATCACGACTACGGATAATGACAAGCTGTACTCGTTTCATGCTCATACTCGGCTAAAATGCATTATCCGTAACAGATACTCATCTAAAACGATTATCTGGCTCATCCCTAATAAGCATTACAACATGAATGGATGGATGAGCATCGCCGTTTACAGTAAGTACTGTAACACACAACAGCAAATATAATTAGATGCCCTGCATGACTGTAACATTGAAAGTACACCTTTTTTCCTTGTTCATAAACCATGACAGATTCACATCTCCACAATTTCACACTGAAGGTGTCACTGAGCAGTATGGTTCCTCAGCACTAGTGGAGAGGGTTTCTCGTAAAGACTTTATAATTGGACATTGTGGCCGCAGAATGTTGCAATCTGTCATATTTCTAAAATGCAACCAAACACAACTAATTTCCCACTGATGTATTGAAACCTAGTTTTGCATCAACATTTTTGTTTGACATCCTGCACCTTTAAGAAACAGCTATATTTTTTTCCAACCACTCAGGTTTGATCCCTTGAAAATATACAGATACCCATGGAAAAAGTTCTTGCTTGCAAATTTTGTCAGCTTTTGTTCACAAGAGGAGTCTGTGAGCATAGGCAACTTCTCTCTCTTCAAAGTTGGCAGGTGTCTGGAATCTTCTTCCTCATGTCAGTGTTGACCTGTCTTAACACCTTCCTTTCATGGATGTGTTATGCATGTTCACACCTCTCAGGTTTTCCACAACATCGTGGCGGCCTGCCACCAAAAAATAAAAGCCGACACACCTTAAACATGAGGGTTTTTTAAAATTTGAAAACAATTTTAAGTAATACATTGCAAGAATGGATATGTATGCCATATAGATAAATATATAGTTTATGACCACAATTAGTTTGAAAATTATTTCAAATGTCACACAGCGCTTTATTTTGATAAGCATGCACCGGAATTGCCTGTCTGTCTTGCTGGCACTTGCGCATGTGTGACCAGATACACAACACGTCTTGTGTTGACTTTCACTTTCTTTCTTATTATCAGGAGAATGAACACTATCCCGTAAAATGTGTAGTCAATTGATGACAGCTTGTCACATGCTAAGCCTATCTATGTCAGAGTATGTGATCGCTCATGTTTCAATCTTATTCCACTTTTTGTTTACATGCCTGGCTGGCGGCATCTAGCTAGCTCGCTTTTCAGCTACAAGTGGCTATTATATTCAAGGGATACATCAATCATCCATCATCATCACAACTTACTTCTTTCAAGTGTCACTTAACAATCTTGCTCTCTTGTTATCATTTTAATACTTATGGCTTGTCCTCAACACACTAGTTGTGCGTAGAAGTTGTGCACCTGAAACACGTCGTGTGTACAGCTTTAGACAGTGACGCTATCACAGGGGTCTCCAACAGTAGATCACCAGAATATTTGCTTCATCTCATATTTGCTTCATAGTAGTTTGTAGTTGTTGTGGTCAAACATGACAAACGAGCCCACTGAGTCGAGATGTGCTTTGTAAATAAAGTGCCATTTAAATGTTAGCAGTCACATAAAACACTAATAAATCACTTTTTTTTTGTAAAAGTAGGATTAATAGTTTAAATAATTATTTTGAACTAAATATATTATTGAACAATTAATTGTGTGAATGCCTTAAAAGGCATTTTACACGTGTGCTCTCTTTTCTCCATGTTTCTAAAACTTCCACAAAATGTTCCCATTGAAAATGAATGGGCCATTTTTCAAACATCCATAGTTCCTTTTGCTTTTCAACAAATTCAAAACATTCCAATTATGAAAACGTTCCACGAACTAAGCACTTCAAAATTCACTATTTTATTTTTCCAATTTTCTGGATCCCAAATTTTTCTTTTTCTAAGAGAAGTTTCACGGCCCACATTTCTCAACCGATTCAAGCCATCCCAACATCAAACTGTTCAACACGTTGAGGACAGTAATTCTATCCTATTTTTCAAATAATCTTTTTTTTTTACAAAATTCTTGTTTTTTGTAACACCAGTTACCTTTATGAAGATGCTACTATTTCCACATTTCCCATCTGATTCACCTCATTCCAACATCAAACCATTCAACAAAGTCAGGATCAATCATGCTTAGCCCGGCATATTGCGCTATCATGCTAGGTGTTAGAATGCTAATGCTAGCATGTTAGCATTGCTAGCATGTTAACATTGGCATAGTAGCATTTTTCACTATTTCCATGGGTACATACATATATAAACACTTAGCACTATCATGCTAGGTGTTACCATGTTAATGTTAGCATGTTAGCATTACTAGCACGCTAACATTAGTGTAGTAGCATTTTTAGGCATTTTCATACGTACACACATAGCACTATCATGCTAGGTGTTAGCATGCTAACATTACTGTTAGCATTGCAAAAATGTTAATATTAGCATGTTAGCTAATGTTAGCTAACATGCATTCTTAGCATTCTTTAAGTCATTTAAACTCTTTGTTCATTTTACATTTCACCACTTTTTTATTTCATTTACAAATATTTTTCACTTAAAATGTTTACATTCATTTTACATTCTACTAACGTTCTTCCGTTTTTCCAATTCTTTCTACACTTCCACTAATTTCTACCTTTATTCAACAAATTTAGACATTCATGCTCCATCTGAACATTCATACATTTCAAAACCATTTCATTTCGACTTCAGCTCATCTTCTAAAATATTTGTACACTCATTCGACATTTCAACATTCATGAATTTCGACAGCATTTCAGTACAGCTTCAGCTCATCTTCCAAAATATTCCTACAGTCATTCTACATTTCAAAATTCAACCATTCTACAATATTTCAGCTCAGCTTCTGCATTTGCAATTCTGCATTTCAGGCATTCATTCTAGTTTCACATGTATTTGTATTACTCTAAAACAGGCATCAAATTAAATTTAGTTTTGTGTCAAATTGTACAAAATGTTGTACTTTTCTACTAGTCACATAGTACTATTGGACTAAATTGGTCAGGTAACAAATGAAGGCTGGACATTTTAGACTCTCATTTGAAGTGCTCTCAGCAGTTCTAAATTAACCGTTTTGCAATGTTCTGCGGCCGCACGGTGGCCTAGTGGTTAGCATGTTGCCACACAGTCAGGAGATTGGGAAGATCTGGGTTCAAAACTCTGTATGGAGTCTCTGTGTGGAGTTTGCATGTTCTCCCCGTGTGTGTGGGGGTTTTCTCCGAGTGCTCTGGTTTCCTCCCACATTCCAAAAACATGCATGTTAGGTCAGTTGGCGACTCTAAATTGTCCATAGGTATGAATGTGAGTGTGAATGGTTGTTTGTCTATATGTGCCCTGTGATTGGCTGGCGACCAGTCCAGGGTGTACCCCGCCTCTCGCCCGAAGTCAGCTGGGATAGGCTCCAGCTTACCCGCGACCCTAGTGAGGATAATCAGCATAGAAGACAAATGGAAGGCAATGTTCTGCATTCATGTCATGTTATTGACAAACGTTAGAAAAAAGAGTTAATAAATAAGTCATAAAAAAATGCGCAAAGAAATATTGAGCAGAAATGGACAAAAAAAAATATTTTGATTGGTAAATTTCGCTTCAAAGCCCTGGCAGATGGCTCTTGCCAAAAGACCAAGGTTATTTGTATCTATTGTCGCTGTGATTTGAATTGTCACGGACTACGTCGACCTGCCATTTATGCAGTAGTATCTTGGCATATAGACGTCCCAACTAACAAGTGTTTTTTTAGATGCAAGCCATCTCTCGGCTCATTTGTTTGCTTTAAACTGCAAGCTTTAATCTTGCCTTATAAAATAAAGAAACTAATTGTATAAAAAAGTAATCCTTACAGTATATTCAAATGTATAAAAGATCACATCATAGCCCAAAGCATGCTGTAAGGCAGGGGTCTCCAACCACCTAGACGAGGGAAACATTCAGTTGCAATGGTTTAAAAAAACACACACAAAAATTAAAAATGAAATAATTTGGAAATAACTACATACATTTTTTTGTAAAGAGATACAAATTTCAGAAATATGGGCCATTGTTTTATTTAAATCCAATATAGTTAGAAATCCCACAATGTTTGCATATTTAATGCGAGCGGCGACTTGTTCCATTGTGTTCCACGGGCCTGAACGCACTATTTAACTTTGCAACGCATCATCTCCCACAATACAAAGATAAGACTACTTTACTGTATTTTTCTGGTTTTTCCTTCACTTCATATTTGCTCCCAAATGCTGATACTATGTGGGAATGCATAAAGGTAAGATTTGATGACCTTGTTGAGTGTTAATATATTTGTTTGGTACACAACCTCACTGAAATGGGACACAAGCGGCATTCACATTAAACATGCAAAAACTGGGGGAAAATGTATATTATTTTTTTAACCAAATAATGACCGATATTTCAAAAATGTATGTCCATTTAAATACAATTTGATGTAGTTATCATAGCTGCATATCAAATTGTTTACCACAAAGAGATTTACAACCCTACCTATTATAGAGAAAAAAACATTTTTATCTGTGATTAATTATGCGTTAACTATGAACAAAATGCGATTAATCACGATTAAATATTTTCATTGTTTGACAGCCCTAATTTATATTCATCATTGCTCATTAAAGCCTTTATTCCACTGTGCTTTTAAACATACAAAGTGACTATTTTATATTAAATTGCATTACTCGTATTTTGGGGAATTACACTAAATCCTCTCTCGAATTGGAATTACCCAACCTGAACTTATTTTCCCTTTGTCTTAGGTGTGGTCCCTATGGTCTTTGATTATCACACT
Source organism: Dunckerocampus dactyliophorus (assembly GCF_027744805.1). Classification (NCBI taxonomy): domain Eukaryota; kingdom Metazoa; phylum Chordata; class Actinopteri; order Syngnathiformes; family Syngnathidae; genus Dunckerocampus; species Dunckerocampus dactyliophorus. The sequence goes on along the minus strand of NC_072819.1, from coordinate 27,709,269 downwards.
TAAGAGTAGTCCCCTTCCTCATTCCGCAGTGTCAGACTAAATGTCCGTAAGTGTTTTGGAAGGTATGTAACAACTATGTACTTCAAAACACAAGTAACAGACATGTAATTATCACAGCATTGCTGAACAGGAAGTACATCAGTTAGTCACAACACAAGATTGCAGTCGAGCATGAACACTATTCACAAATGATTTAGTCCTCGGACAGCCATGGTAACGGCAATGTTTGTTTGTTTTTACAGTGTGTAACTCTTCGTACTTTGCGATGAGTTCATTCTTGAATCTAATCGTGTTTCTCACTTACTTTATCAAATTTCTGGCACTTAATGTTTCACCTGACGAATGCCAGCGGGATCACAGGATCATCCTATTGCCAGGCAGAAGATACAGGTGAAAAAAAAACGCCAATGCTATGTCCAAGAGCACAAGGATAATGATTGTGTGCTCACACATATTGGTTTTTATTTACATCAACTTTATTTACATATATAAATAAATTTCTTTGGAAAAATAAGCCAGCACGAATAAGTCTCAAAACATTACAAAAATCTAAAGAATATGGGGGCTTGGAACTCCCAAACTTCTCCAACTACTTCCTTGCAAACAGGTTACAGTATATCTTAAAATGGATCAACCCTAACCCATTGGATTATTTATGGCTAGACATAGAACAATCACTTAGCCACGAAATCCCAATTTGTAACCTGCCCTTCATTAGCCAAATCCTCTGAAAAAATAATTGTTTTAAAAGTATAAATATAAGCAACACTCTGACAGCTTGGTGGGAATTTTTAAAAATAACAAAATTCTCGCTCACTCCTTGCCAGTACACTCCCGTCTGGAATAATCCTGACATCTTGCTTAAAAAGAAACCATTAAATTTCCCAACATGGCACGAAAAAGGAATAAGTTGTATGAAAAATATAATTATAGGAAACAACTTTATCTCATTTAACGACCTTGTTACACAGTATGGAATAAATCATAACAAATTTCTTGAATACATACAAATTAAATCCATAATTAAAGCAAGTTTCAGGACCATATCATGGGAAAGCAATACCACTATTGACCAATTTTTAAAAATATCTGCCCCTAAAACATTATCTAAATTATATATTCTACTTTCAAAAAATGACAACACAATTGGAGTACCAATCTCCAAATGGAGCTCAGATTTATCTACAAGCTGTGACCCTGAATTTTGGAAGCAAATATGTCTTAATGCTTCCCGGTTAATCAATAATCCCAACCTACAGCTGATTCAGTTTAAAATCCTTCATAGAGTACACTACACAGGACATAGAATGTTTAGAATGGGCTTAACTGACTCTAACATCTGTACACACTGCTCAGACCATAGAATAGATGACTACTTACACTCCATGTGGACCTGTGCTCCCATTAAAAATTTTTGGCACGGAGTGTGTGAGTACCTATCTTTGGCACTTGGGTTCTCCATTCCTACCTCTCCTTTACTATGCCTGCTGGGCGATCTCTCCACAATTGATGTAGAAACAAATCAAACACAGCTTCTCATCACTGCATTAAGCATCGCCAAGAAAACCATTCTCATCAATTGGAAATCAAGGAAGAAACTGAACATAGCTCTTTACAAAAATCTTTTGTTAGATCATATAGCTATGGAGAGAATGTCTGCTGAATCTAAAGAACAAATGTCAGAATTTCAGTCTATATGGGCACCAATAATTAATTCCCTGACCTGACTCTCAGGGGGGTGAGGGCATCTGTCTCTGCCCCTGGGGGTCTCGTTCATCTGGCGTGGGGTGTGGTCCTGGTCGCTGGGTGGGCCTGGTACCTCGAGGGCGGGCGGTGGCGGGCTTGGTGTCCCGGGTCTTCTTTGCTGGGCTGCCTGCCTGGGGGGGCTGGTGGGTGGGGGTGGGGAGGGGTCCGGGTCGGGTGATGGGGCGGGGGCGGGGTCGGGGGGGGTCGCCCAGGGGGCGGCGTTGGTTGGCCTCCGGGGTGGTGGGTGGATGGGGTGCTGCATCCTGCGGGTGCCGGGCGCCTACTGCTGCTGGGGGGGCCCGTGTGCGGCTGGTGGCGCTGGCTCTCCCTCGCCTCCTTTGCCTCTGGGGGTGGGGCGGGGACTGCCCTGGGCCCTCCTGCTCGGCTGCCGCGTGGGGCCGTCCGGTGTGGGGTGTGGGGGCCGGCCTCTCCCCCTGGTGGGGGCGCGGGTGCCTGAGCCCAGCTGCCCCCGCGGAGCCATCTCCCCTGGGTGGGAGGGTGGTTTGGGTTGCCCCTTTTCATTTATTTATTTTTATTATTTTTTTTTTAATTATTTTATTTTATTTTATTTTATTTCACCGATTTATGTGTGTGGTGTATGTGTGATAGGTGGGAGCTGCCTGTTATCCTCCGGCACCTGTGGCTGTCCCCCGGGTGACGGGGGGCACGGAGGTGGGGGTCGCGGATGTGCGGTTTGGGCTCGGGGTGGGGGGTGCGTGGTGCTGGGGTGGGGGGGATCCCTTGCTTTCTCCCCTCAGGGACGGGGCCGCTGTGGCTCGGTGGGTGGGGCGTGTGGGGGCCGTGGGCGGGTTGCGCTTGGGTGCGGGCGGCGTGGTGTCCATCTGCGTGGTGCTTCCCGGGATCGGCGGGGGGATGCTTGCTCCGGGGTGGGGCGGTCGGGGGGTGGCTTTGGCCGGGGGCTTGAGGGTCGGGCTGGCGGGGGGCTGGCGGGCGGTCCCTGCTGCCTGCTGGTGTCAGGCTGGTCCTTGCTTCCGGGCCGGCGGTTGTCTCCCTCCCTCCGGGGTTTCCCCCTTGGCGTGTTGGTGGATGGGCGGGGGGTGGGGCGGTGGCCGGTCTGCGGCGTGGCGGGGGGCGGGGCGGGCGGGGGCATCTGCTTGGGCGCCGGGCGGGGGGCCGCTCCTCTCGCGGGCCCGGTCGTGCGGTGCTTGCTTCTCTGTCCCTCCCTGGCGCCTCTGGCCTGCGTGCTTCGTGGGTGCGGCCGTGCTCCGCTCTATGTGGGGTCCGGTGCTCTTGTGGTCGTCGTGGTGTTGCTCCCTTGCCGGCCGTGGTGGTATGCGGGGGGCGCGTGGGCGGTCCTGGTGGCGGTCGGATCTGCCTTGGGGGCGTGTGGCTTGTCCGTGGTGTTTGGCGGTTTGGGGGCGGCGCTGTGAACGCTACCTCCGGTGGGGCTCCGGTGTTGGGGGGCGCTGGGGGTATCGCCTCTGGGGGGTTGGGTGGGCCGGACTGGGCATCCTGGCGGGCCGGGTAGGGCCTGTGGTGTGTCCTGCGGCCTGTGGCACGCCCGAGCCTGGGCTGTGGTGGGCGGCCGGTCGGTCATGTGTCCTTGGTCCCCCCCCTGCTCGGTTTGGGCGGCGTTGGGGTGTGGGGCCCCCGTCCTTCCTGTGCCACTGCACCACCTCACATATATATAGGACATTGGGGGGTGGCCTACGGTCGGGCGTGATTGGGGAGGGGAGCTGCCTTGCGGGGCTCCTTTGCTCCTGCTGTGCCACTGACCTGTTGCCCCCCAATTTTAATCGCAGAGTAGACACTTAGGGTTTGGGGGGGCTGGCCAGGTGAGGGGCCCTCCGAGCGGCAGCTGTCCCCCGATTTTAATTGCATCATTAGCTATCATCCACATACACTCCATATACATGCACACAGATACACCATCCTCTTTTATTTTATTTTATTTATTTATTTATTTATTTTTTTTTAATTGCATCATAGACACTATCACACCTTATCACATACACGGGTGGGGCGGGCTGGATTGGGGTGCCTTGTGCACCTCGGCGTCTGCCCGCCAGGGTCGGCGGTGTGGCCGGGGGCCTGGCCGTCGCGGTGGCTCGCCCGGGGCGGCCTGGCCTGTGGGGTGCCCTTGTCTGGTTCGCCTGCCCTTCCCTGGGGTGGCCCTCTGGGGCCTGTTGATGCCGGGGCTTGCGCCGGGGGGGGCGGCTTGCGGTGCCCCCCCTGGACTGACACGTGCCGCGGGCGCCTCTGCGCTCTTGGGGCGGGTTCGGCGGTCTCCGGGGGGCGGTGCTGGTGCTTCGGGTGGCCCGTGTGCTGTCGCGGCGGCCGGTGGTTGCTGCGCTGTGGCGGCTGCTGGGGCGCCGGGCCAGCTGGTGGGTTGGGGCTTGGTCATGCTTGCGGGTACTGTGGGCCTGGGTGGCGGGGTGGGGGTGGGGGGGCGGGTGCCCTGGGGCCGGGCTCGCTGGGGGGGGTCGTGCTCTGCCGGGCGCTTGGGCGTCTGTCGCCGTTGCGCTTTGTGCGCTGCCGGGCCGCTGTCTGTGTCCTCGCCTCCCCCGGTCTGTCTGTGGGCTTGTCGGGGGTGGGGCTCCGGTGCGCGGGTGGTGCGCTGTCGGCTCTGGTGGCATGTGGCTGGTCTGGCTTCTGGTGGCTTGTGGGGGCCGTCGGCTGGACGGCTGCTGGTCTCGCCTTCTCGGCTCTGGTGCTTGGCCTCCCTGCGGCTTGGGGTGTGGTGCTCCCGGTCTCTCTTCGGGGTTTGCTGGCCCGCGGGTGTCGGTTGGCGCTGTGTGGTGGTTCTGCCTGGCTGCTCGCCCGTTTTCCCGCCTGCCTGCTCAGTTTCCCGCTCTCCTCCTCGCTGACTCCCCTGTCTGCCTCGCTGGCGGCGTCCGACCGCTGGGGGGGTGTGGCCGGGTGTCTTCCTGCTCCCCGGCGGTCTGCGCTCTCCGCCCCTGGGTTCTGGATCGTATGTCTGGGACCCCGGGGTCCCCGGCTCCGCTGCTCCTTGGGTTACCAACGGGGGATAGGGTGGGGCTTCCGGGTGTCGGGCAGTCGACCACTGTGTGTGTGTGTGTGTGTGTGTGTGTGTGCGCGCGCTTGAGTAAGTAAGAGTGTGTATGAGCGTGCGCGTAGGGGTGTGTTTGTGCGTAGGAGTGTTTATGTGCGTGTGTGTGGGTGCGTAGGAGTGTGTATGTGCGTGCGTGTGTGTACTTTTATTTATTTATTTTTTTTAGTTATTTTTTTTGGGGGGGGGGGGGGCATACAGGGGTTTGCTCCGTGGGGTCAGGTGCTGGGCGATACATCTCTGCCGCCCGTGCCTCCGCCGGGTGGGTGGAGGGTGTGCCTCCTGCATCCCTTGGCGGGGCGGCCCTGTGTCGGGGGTCGGGCGGGGGTTGGCCCGGGGCGGGCCGGGCTCCGCTCCCTGGGGGTGGGGGTGGCGGTGGGCGGGAATTGGCGCTTCCGGCGCGGGCGGGCTTCTTTCCGGCTGTGGAGGCGTCTCTGGGCCTGCCGGTTTGTGGCCCCCGGTACCCGTCTGCCTTTGTGGGGTGTGATCTCTCGCTGGTCTCGGGGGTTGGCAGTCCTCCGGCCCGCTGGCGCCCTGTCCTTGGCTGGGATTACCTCTCTTCGGCCCCTTACTGGTCTTCCCGGGGGGGGGGCTCTCTGGGCTGGCTCTTGGGGCACTGATCTTTGTGCTGCCTGCCCCTATGGGCCTGGTGGCCTTCTGGCGGCCGGGGCCCGGCCTTGCTATTTGGGGCGGGGCTCTCTGGGAGGTGGAAGGCGGCCCCTTTCCTTTCATGCACTCTCAGTGACAATCACACGCCCACACATTCCTGCACCTTTATATATATATGAAGTCTTCCTCACATACAGAGATACCTGTACATATGCACACTCACAGTACATACGTACTTCCCCACATTACTCACTGAGTTAACCAGGGTGTTATTATGTTGTTGGTTTTATTACAGCGACGGTGATATCAGCAGTATGACTATATATATATATGTGTGTATGTGCGGTATATATGTGTATATATGTATATATATATATATATGTATGTATGTATGTGTATGTATGTATATATATGTGTATATGTTGTTTTTTTTTTTTTTACAATGATGTGCATTACAGTAACTTTGATTCTATTCACTATCATGGATAATCATTTCATTACTACAGTTATGTGTGACTGTTTCAATGCGGTATTATCATGGTGATCACTATCATAATTCATCATTTCATGACTGCTATTGTGTGCGACTGTTTCAATGCAGTATTGTCATTGTGATCACTGTCATAGTTCATCATTTCATGACTGCTATTATGTCTGATTGTCATTGACAGCTTTGTCATTGGGGTTGTTGATATTGATTTGTCCTTTATCCTTGTTCGTCTTTATAGTTGTCACGGACATTTATTTGCTGATGTCGTTCTGTATGTTTCTGTTGTTCTGTCACAATTGTTGTTGTTGCTGCTGTTGTCCTTGTCTCTTGTCTGTCTTTTTTTTGTTTTTGTCCCCTCTCGCCCCCCCCCCCCCTGTTTCCTTTTCTCTTCTTCTCTGTCCCCTCCTGCTCCGGTCCGGTCGCTCCAAATTTGCTTTATAACAAGCATCAAGGTCGAATAAATTTTGTATGACAGGGGAAGTGTATATCACACTTCTCTCTGGCAGAGTAAATCTGTTGAGCACTTGACGGCATTTAGGTATACAATTCTATCTGCTTTAAAGGCTGGACAGGACAGGGGTAAAAAAAAAAAATAAATAAAAAAAAAAATAAATAAATAAATAAAAAACTTTATTTACATCAACTGATACAATCACACGCATGTGCTAGACAGCGCTTTACGGCACAACACGTCACACAGTCGTGTCTCCGCAACCCCACTGCCTACGACCTGTATGCTTCACTCGAATTTTTCTTTGGCCCCGTCTATAACGTCTATATGCGTCTATAACGTCTATAACGCATTAAGGTTCTGTATTTGTATTTGTATTTGTACTTTATTTATCCCACAGCGGGGAAATTCACTTGTTACAGCAGCAAGCAAGATACGCAAGTAAAGAATACATAGTGAAAACAACATGGTTCAGGTGGTGCAGGTGTTGTAGAGCCTGACAGCGGTTCCACTTTATATTGAATGCAAAGCAGAATTCACTATGTTTTCTAGCAATAATACACTTACTGGTTGCAATATAGCTACATTGCATTAAATAAGCTGTATAAATAAGTCTGTCTTTTAAAAACTAATAACAGTCAGCGGCACTCTCTCATGTAGCTAAATTAGGTAAGGACAATATTAGAAACCAGTCTCATTATGATGCAGTTTCCATAGCTTTTGCAGGTGTACCTAATGAAAGGTCAATATAGTGTGTAGCGTATGTTAAATGTAAATACGGCTTCCCAACTGACACAGACTAAGTCAACATCCCTTACACACTTTGCTTTCAAGGATATTGAGTTACGACAAATGGAGTAATGGAGAGACCCCTCTGCCACCTAACAAACACACATCTTATTCCCGTCTGATCATCCTAATTATAAGAACATAGTAGCCCATACAGGTATATGCTCCTTCTATTAATATATTATATCTAGTCGTTTTTCTTTCACTTTCTGTGTACCGGGTGCAATGTGTCTATAGTGTAGGTTTGGGTAGGCTGCAGCTTTTGCGTCACAGCTGCAGACTGATCTTTTGTGCACGTGTGTACACGTCTACTGGGTATGACAGGTTGTGAGTGGTCATGCAGGTCTGATGGGCTTCACTCAAAGTTGTTTTCTTTGTGTTTACAGCAGCTAAGCACACTTCAGTCAGCAACAGATCTTAATGAAGTGATGATAACAGTCTGTTTTTGAACACCGTGTGCAATGGAATGTTATGTTTGGCTTTATCCAATATCAGGCTTCTGTGCTTAAAAACTATAGCATGTTTGCAAGAGTTTGATATTTTACTTCCCGACTAAAGTGAATCTAATGTCTTCTTGTGGATTAGCAAATTAAGTTGGATAACTACATATTGTATCTGCTTTACAAAGCAAATAGGGCTAGTTACAATATCAGGAAACCAACACAGTACTACCTACTTTCATTTAAAATGTAAACATCCCCTCAGTTAGTCAGCAGAACTACACAAAAAATACACACCCAGTTCTCCTCAAAACTTTGTTGAAAAGTTGAAAGACAACATTTTATTTTATCCCAATAAAGTTGGATAAAATGATGTTCACTTTTCCGCCGTTTCAGTCTGCTCACATTGGGTCCAAATGAGGCAGTCACCCATCAGGTCCAACAGACATTTAAAATGCAATACTCACACCTACAGACCTGGAGTAGAACAGTATGTCATGTTCAAACAAATCAGACATCCATGCATCCATTTTCTATCCTCAGTAAGGTCGCGGGGGCATGCTGGAGCCTATCCCAGCTGACTTTAGACGAGAGGCGGGGTACACCCTGGAATGGTTGCCATGTTTTTGGAATGTGGGAGGAAACAGGAGTGCCAGGAGAAAACCCACGCACGCACCGGGAGAACTTGCAAACTCCACTCAGAGATGCGGAGATTCGAACCTCCTAACTGTGTGGCCAACATGCTAACCACTTGGCCACTGTGCGACACAAATCAGACACATTTTTAAAAAATATATTTTTCAGCCATGGTCAGCACTATTGAGTGTTGATTGTACAGTTCATCAATGACCATACAGAATATAAGGCGGTATTTCTTCCTGTCACACATACTGTACACACAAGGGCCGCAGCTACAGAATATTTTAGTAATCGAGTATTCTACTGAAAATTCCACTGGTTAATCAAGTAATCAGATAAAACATAGTTTGTGCCTGTTTAAAGAGTAATTATAAGTACACAAAGAGGCGGCATGGCTCAGGTGGTAGAGTAGTCGTCTCCCAACCTGAACCTCCACCTCCAAGGTTTTGAGTAACTTGGAAGAAAAAGACCATTTACCACTAGAAAATAACACATTTCACTTACTAATGAACACCCAATTGGTTTCATTTTTTAGATAACTACCATTTTTATTTCTTAAATTAATATTTTACATAGGAACAAACTGTATTTATCTACCATGCTCAGTGGGCGCATGTCTTGGACTATCATATTTAAAATGCTATTTGTTGGCTCAGCTACTTGCTCGGGATCACATTATGGTGCTTTGTAGACACAGTACAGTATAATAATTTGTTAATTGTCATTACTAAGACTAAATTACATAATACATTATGTTGATGGCTGTGCAATTATGGACCCTAAACTTTGACTGGCTGACTACAAATATGACAAATATTTTTGATAAGAGTTTGAGTTTGTGTAGTATTCAAATGAAGACACTTATTGTGTTGGAACACATTAGGTCATCTTCTTAACTCACAGCACTGTCTTTTTGCAGATGAAAATGAAATTAAAAGCACATACACTTTCCACATTTATGCTTGTTTTCCTTCTCTTTCGTCGCCTTGTTGTTTTCTCTCGCCGCTTTAAACTTCTCGCTCCTTCAACAGTCGTTTCTTCTTCTGCTTGGATGGCGTAAGCACGTTACGATTCATCAAAGCAAAAAAAAAAAAGTCTCAAATGACTTGAGAAATCGTTTCACCCCGAGCACACAGACCAGAGACCTGAAGAGTAACCCGCTCAAAATAAGAGGCTCAAAGGCTGGGCAAGTAGTGGTTCCAGTTGTATTGTGGTGGCAATTTTAAGAACAATGAAGCAATTATCACTCATCAAGCAGCTGAACTAAATTATGCCCTTTTTAATATTAAATCTATCATGTATTATTTCACTGATATTGGCAAGAAGATGAATTTACTGTAGTAGTTAATTTTGTTGTTTCTTTCTTTAAAAAAGGTTATTTTCCGAAAAAGGGGTCTTAAAAAAAGAGGGATTGTCTTATATTCAGGGTTGTCTTATATTAGGGTAATGTGATAATTTTGGTGCTTATATGCTAAAGAGTTAACAAAGACGGACTCTAGAAAGTACTAAAAGACAACAACATCATTTCTATTTGAGACGTGCTCCCATTCCTCCTGTTACTGTACAAGTAGCCTGGAGCAGGTCAAGGCAAAGAGAGTTCCCTCCCACAAAAGCTCTGATCAAAAGAAGATGACTCCCTTCTCCTTCAATGGAGCTCAGACACATTGCATTGAAATCCTGAGCCTGGTGTAAATGGGCGTGCATGGTTTGTAGAAGGCGTGATGGAAAGATCTAGGCAAAAGTAGGGAGAGACATGCTTGTACTTCCTCTTTCATGCTCGCTGAGAAGCCCCCGCAGTGCATGCTTTGTCCCAGTCATTGTCACAGGCTTACAGAGCCTCTTTTCCCAAGTGAGAGGCTTTGGTGACATATGTCACTTCAGCGACTCTCCGGTCACCCCCTTTAGGGCGTCTGAGTGGAAAGGCAGTTGGGGAGGCGTGTTCAAAGTGGGCAGGCTAGCATGAGGTGGAGCAGGAAGGGCATGTCAGATGTATTAGTTCAGAGCTAGGAGTTGGAATGCTCCCCTTGATGGTCCTGTCCCAAGATTTTTCTATGGAATTTTAGCTGTCCCCCATACACGTGATGATGTAGAATGACTTGAGACTTAGTAAGTACTTCTTATCAGATCTTTACTCAAAAATTCTGTTTGCATATAACATGTTATATGATAACGTTATGCTGAAATTAAAGGCAACTTTCTTGGCAAGTAGCTAGTACTTAAGTTTTTAAATCACTGCACATGTTTTGTGTTAGCAAGAATTAACTGTGTCTTACGAGGTGCAATCCTGTTGATTTAAGGCCGCAATCTGCCAGGTGTTCAGGTGCTGTATCTCTTTTAAAATAAATGTTTTCTGTTTACATGACACCTTAAGCTTTGTACTTTAACATTCTGTGTCAGCTTTGTTTGAGGTATCATTAAAGTGGCATTATGAAGCTCGCTATGCACCTAACAAGTAGTTAGCCCAGCCCACAAAGTGCTATTACTGGGTTTGCGCACGTAAACGTCATTCACCACCATCTGTTTGTTGTTGTGTAGACGGGATCAACATGCATTTGAGTGTAAGGGCTTAACATCTCATGATAATGCTCACAATTGTGAACTTTCTACAGGAACCTCCTCAGCAATGAGGGCTTGTCTTTATTATTATGCCTGCAATACACAGATCCAAAAGCTGTGTGTGGGCATGCGCCTAAGCCTGCAGTTTACAATAGTACAAAACTAAGAATGGAAGCAGCTTACAGCATTATTGCAGCAAGAAAATGTGTGTTTACTACACAAAAATCTAACCATCTTTTTTTTTTTGTTTACCATTTAAACCAGAGGAAGATAATCGCAAAAAATCCTTATTGCATATAATGCTCCCTTAATTTCTTTAATTGATTTTAAATTCAAGCAGCTTAATCCTGAATCTAGTCGACACCAATTACCACATTATCCTGCCTGACTAAGATGAGGTAGCACATGCTGTCTTGTGGCCTTACAAGTAGCACTCAGTCATTGTTAAGCAGCATACTCGATGACTGCTCGACATCCCAGTTTTTATTCTCCTGATAGCTGGATTAGCTGTAGGGTGAAGCCATTTGGCACTGCCAAGGCTGCCGCCACAGAGTCTGTTCTGTGAGAACTAAGCCGTGAAACACTGATGGGCTTAAGCCAATTTATAGTCTGCCATCTTGGATCTTGTCATCGCAGCAGACAGCAGCTCAGCCTTTGTGCCTGTTGGGTTTACAACAAGCATCTCATGTCACCAGACATGCTTGCCAGTGGAAAAAAGAATAGGGTCATCTGCAGACAAGTGTTCTGTTGTGTAAAATCACAAGAATGGGGAAAGACTGATGTTTCACTGGGGTTGATCGTGTTTTCATTAAGGCCATGTCTACAGGACTATAGGTATTTTAAAATTTGTACAATGGACCCCAGAAATTGTGTTTGGTGTTCAACAACCTAATATTTGGTACAATAGTCAACCGAAAATTTCATTGAAAATATGGTCCAAAAGTTGACAAGGGATCCAAAACCCTGGCTTTTCGTATATATGTACCCTTTTATAAGTATATCAGTGATGGCCAAAGAGGCAACCGGAAATGACTGATTAGAAGATTATAGACAAGGAACTTAGCACTGAAATGTATGTTTTAATGTTAACACAGTAATGTGTCCCGAGATATTGTTTATGACCACTAAACAAAATCAAATCTATCATCTCTCCCATTTGCTCCATTTTTGAGAAAAGAGTCCATGAAACGGTCATTTTTGAAGTTCCATTTTTTATAATATCATAAACAAAAACCCTTCTTCCTCATTGATATGATTGCGCCTCTGAACCCTCCTTCGCTAGAAGAGCTCACCCTGTGGATACGTCGACGACTTCAAGGAGGAGAGCTTTGTAAAACATCAGGCTTCGCTACAGCTCTTAAAATAAAGCCTGGAGCTCTGCCAATGACCCGTCAGTCAGCGAATAGGCTAACTTAGCATGATGTTACTGTTAAAATGTGACTGTAATGTTAGTATTGTGGCTCACGTTTGTGTCCTCCTGACCCAATCCTGAATGTTACGCAAGTTTATACCTGTCAACCCTCTCATTTTCTCTGGGATTTTTGCCGTACTTTAACTGTCATTTAAAAAAAATCCTCTCTGCTACTGCCGGAGAAGCACTGCTTCCGGCACTCAGGTCATTTTTTTTAATGAATAACGTTTGATTATGTAATTAAAATTAAAGGCCTGTTGCTGATATGCGTTTTTTTTTGTTGTTTTTACCTTTTCTGAATTCGAGTAACGCTTTGATAAACTCCTCTTAGCAAAATCCACATTTAATTCCTAAAAAAAAACACCCTCTGTTGCTGTATCTCCCTGAGGCGCAGCTTATTTGAAAACAGACTGTCAAAAGAGAATAGATCTTTAATGGGATTTATCGCTAAAAAGCCTTGAAGTATCTGTGACTGATTAATGTTTATGCTAGCCAACTCTTATCGATTTAGCTTACCCTGGCAGTCTGCCATTTAGCTTAAAGAGCTATTTTTAGAGTCCAATTTAAACACAGCTACCTTGTTCATTTGCAGAGTCACAACTCATCATCTGGGAGGTTCACTCAATGCTGCATTTGATTATAGCAGATGCTTACAAGGCCACTATCTTTCTTCTTTTACATTTTACACAAGTTTTTTTTGTTGACAATGCTTTTATATGCCACCCTGCAGGTCCACGGTACCTTAGAAAGTCTAAGGCTTGCCAGTTGGTCTTCCTCAACACATATTCCTATACAACTCCTCTGTCTTCATTGACCAGTGGAGGGTGATGAGGCTGGCAGTGAGCCTCCAGGTTGTCCTGCTGCTGGTCCTAAGCTTCAGGGCCATAAGCCTCAATTTCCCTCTTGAAGGTAGGCCCGTCATTAGAGTGGTCCCAATTAACTTTCCTTAACAGACTAGGAAAAGTCTTTACATAGTGTTTTTTTTTTATGACAGTGGAACAGCTTCCTACTATAATATCTCACACATCTGGGCCTGTTATTGCCCTTCCTTACGACAACACTGTTACTATCGAATGTGAAGCAAAGGGCAACCCTCCTCCAGAGTAAGCGATATTCCTTTTTATGCTAATATCACAAAACTGTCACCAGCTGTACTATTTTTATATCACCAAACCTACTTTTTGCTCCGCTTTAACAGATACAGATGGACGAAAGATGACCTCGACTTTATTCCCCCCAAGCCTGCAACAATCAAAAGTGACCAGCTTGACAAAGATGGTACTTTTGTGCTACAAAACAAAAGCCTTGGTCGGTTTCAGGGTAAATATCGATGCTACGCTTTCAATAAGCTGGGAACCGCCATGACAGAGGCAATTGAACTGATAGTACCTAGTAAGTCATCTTCAATTATTATGCGTAACTGCAGACAAATGCATTTCACAACAAAAATGGATTCCACTCCAGCATTTTCTTGGTTTGTTTGTTTTTACTTTGGTTAGGTATGCCAAAATTTCCAAAGGAGACAATTGAACCTACGATTGTCGAGGAGGGAGAACCTTTTGTCCTCAAGTGTAACCCTCCAGAAGGAGTTCCCCCAAGAAAGATCCACTGGATGTCCATTGGTAAGCTAAGAAACATACCTGTCTTTATATGCTGCATGCAAGTGCTGGTTGAAAATGGTTATGTTTCTTGGTTTTCACTCCACTTTTTTCCCCCTTGGTGAGACTGCCAAAAACAATGAAAACCAAGACTGTTTCATGTGTTGATGATGTCTTGGAAAAACAAAGAATTGAGATTGAGGAGGTTTATAGACTGATTTCAAGGTGTTTATCAACACTTTTGACAACAAAGGTACATCTCAATAAATTAATGTATTAAAAGTTTATTTATTTTAGTATTTCAATTCAAGTCACTACACACATAGTAAACGATTTAAAGAATGTATCACATATTTTATCTTTTTTGTCTATTGTTTTTTTACTTCTGAAAACAATCAACAGATTGTTGCTTACAGCTTATAAAAAAAACCCAATTAAGTATTTCATACAATTGCCCAAAGTTAAGCATTTTATTGGTCTCTCAGTTTGAACTGAACTCCTGAAATCCAATAACTTTTGCACAATATTCTAAAGAGCTGCCTTTGTACTGTATATTGTAGCAACATGCAAACTCTGAGAGAGGCAAAGTAAAAGTCTCAAATCGGGCCAGTTTTTCTCCCCCTGGCCAAAACAAAGTGACATGTCGAGTCAAAGTTGACCTCTGCTTTTGTCCCCAAAGAGTCTTGAGACATTCTCAAACAGATTAGAACTAAAACATTTTGTATTTGACCCAAATGCAGAAGAAAAAAGTGCATCATTCTCCCAAGTGCTATGGAATATAATTCAGTACTCAACGTGTTTTATGAGTTTGCTTTGTGTATTGACTTAACCAGTGACTTAAGGCTATGGCTTAAATGAGACCGTAAATGAAGCTTCAGTGACCCGAGACACAAATGATGGGTCTATGCAAACCAGCACACTCACTGGTTCCATTCAACTACACTTGCCATTGACGTCAAGTCAGTGTATTTGAGACCACTTTTCTATCATAAATAAATACAGCTGTGATATTAGAACCTTTATGAGCAGTATTTACTGGAATATAACCAAGTCAATTCAGACACCAGATACTTCATTAGGTGCTCTTAAGGCTAGACTGTGCTGTACAGTATAGAAACCTTTAAGTGACTTAATGCTTAGTTGTGTTTGGCAGTAACAATTTTGAAAGGTGTTTTTTTTTAAAGCCACGCACCCACCTCAACATCCTAAGAGAGCTGGCACACACCCTTAACTGCGATACATTTCTTTATTTGGCCTCCTTGCGCTTCTTGTTCCTCCTTTTTCACCTACTCCATCTTATCTTTCCATGATACCTTTTCTAAAGTAAATCATTCATTTTTCTACTTCTCATGTAAGAGGATTTCAAGTTCTTGTTACTGGCAAATGGTGGGGAAAACCAAGGTGTCTGTCCTCTGCGGGTCTGGTAGCCATGCAGGTCATAATGTCAAACAAGTCTAGTTGCAGTGGATTGAAGTCTCTGCGGACACCATGACCTGTATGACTGGAGACCTGCACAGACTTAATGTTGGTGTTAAAGTAAGCTCGACACAAGGGGTTTACGGTTATAAAAGTTCAAATGCAGGTGGCCCTGTCCCTCACTCATACGTATTTCTCTGGATTCTCTAATGCGTGTCATATTGTTGCTTTAAAATGGAAACATTTAAAAAACGTGTCTCAAAGTGAAACTTGTTGAAAATGTAAACACTGAAAACAGCTTGCGATAATGGTGTAAATGTAAGACGCAACTACATCACAACAAAAAAACAACAATTACAGACTACAGCGTTGTTGGAGCAAAGTGTTTCTTAAAATAACGAGTTTGATAGTGTTTCTTCATCAAAATGTACATTAACTGCACCACTACTAGTCTGTGACCACAAGAGACGTATTATCTACATATGATAAATTTTAAATATGCTGTCTGTCATGGTTGTTTACTACAATGGGGGGGTTAGCGTTCAAACATACTATTTCCCTCCCTCTTTCTGCTCAGCCAAGACTCCTAATTATTGGTAGCTTCTCTGAGGCTGTGTGTACAGACGGGCATGTGCCTGTTTATGAGCCACCAATGAGTGACAGCCATGAATGCCACTCCCCCTTTTTGGGCGAACAACAAATCTCATTCAGTTTAACTCCTATTTGTGAGGAATAGAGACATTTTTTGTACAATCTGTTCTCTGAAACTACTATTGGTAACATATGCTAGCCAGTGGTGGTGTTCTCATACTTTCCGGGTGAAAAAAGTGTCATTTGGAGTCAAGGAGTGATAAACACTACACACTAACTTATAAAAGGCTATTGAATTGTATTGAGTAAAAATAAAACAGGTTGTTCAAGCTGTTGGTTTGCATGTATGTAGCATTTTCTTGGTCAGGCATGCATATTGCAGCATTTTCAGTTGTTTTTGCAGGTCAGCTTTTACATCAACATGATCAAACATGTTCTTTTTTCCTTGGTTGTTATGTAAACTTAACTATAATCGGTTGTGGCTTGGGGGAAGTACAGTCCTGATTATATTGTACAGTATTTAAAATGTTGTAATTTTATGCTCAATCTACCCTAAACCATTCATTTGGATGACATTTTGGCTTGTGCCAGCATGATATAGTGACTTTTGCAAAAATTGACCTGTGCAATGGTAAAAAGAAGTGTGGTGGTCAAAAAAATATAGCATATATATAGCATATATTTAGCATAGTTGTGTCATTATTTTCATATGACTGACAGAAATGTTCTCTTTTTGCAGGGCTTCAGCACATTGAGCAGGATGAGAGGGTTTCCATGGGCACTGATGGCAGCCTGTACTTCTCTCATGCCTTACAGAAAGACAGCCGTCAGGACTATTGCTGTTTTGCCGACTTTCTTCGAATACGTACAATTGTCCAGAAAACCGCTGTGGCAGTTGAGGTCAAACCATGTAGGTTCATTAGCGTTCAATCAAATTACAACGAGAATACTTTATTAAAAGGCTACTAGTTTGATAATAAGGCACTTGCATGTTTTTGCAGTTATTTTAATTGCCTATTTAAAATATTTCTCTCTCTGCATACCAAAACGCAGGGCTTGTCCAGTCTAGTTTGTGCTGTACAGAGTGTGAGGTGTACTTTGTGTCTGTAGTTTACTACATTGAACAATATGTGCTTGTGATAGCTGCTACAAGGATATTTTTTTCATAATGTTTTATTTTCATTCCAGGGACACCAGAGTATGAATCTACTGACAGCAGCACTGTCAGTGAGTGATTTCTCTTCTTATACCACACACTGCAAATTCTGAATGGTTTATTTTCGAGGTGCTTTTGAGAAAAAGACACAATATGGCTGTGCTTTGCAAATAGCTTTTGCTGATATTACATTGATGTAAGTGATGCATAAAAGTGATGGTGACTGTTGTGGTGGTAGCCCTCCCTGCGAGAACCCCCAGCCTACTGCTGCCCTCTGGTGTTCAGACAGAGAGGGTGCTGGTGAAGGGAGCAGAGCTTCAGCTTGAGTGTATACCAGGAGGCTAGTAAGTACCTGTATCACTATACCGTTATATATATATATATATATATATATATATATTCATATATGCCTGCAGCTAATAACATCATATTGTGGCGTTCTGTAGTCCCACCCCAAAGATAGAATGGATGAAGATGGGAGACAAGATGTCTACTCGAGCGAAATTGGACAACTTTGGAAAGCTGTTGACCATATCTGCAATAGAGGAGCGTGATGAGGGCAAATACA
This sequence comes from Dunckerocampus dactyliophorus, assembly GCF_027744805.1. Classification (NCBI taxonomy): domain Eukaryota; kingdom Metazoa; phylum Chordata; class Actinopteri; order Syngnathiformes; family Syngnathidae; genus Dunckerocampus; species Dunckerocampus dactyliophorus. The sequence continues at coordinate 27,691,778 of NC_072819.1, read as the reverse complement.
TGTGTTTGGCAAAGAGCTCAGCTGGACAGGCTGTCCACTACTTTGATGTAATAGTAGAAGGTTGGTCAACATCACCTGCTCATTATGCATGAGGAACACCATGGGCACAAACCAAACACAGCCTTTCCCCCCCTTTCTCAACATGTCCTAGAGCCTCCACAGTGGCAGACAGAGCCACCTGAGAGCCATCTGAATGTGATTGGCTCTGATGTGCACATCAAGTGCTCGGTCAGTGGAAAGCCACAACCAGACATAATGTGGAGGAAAAATGGACACATTTTTGAAGGTGGGTGACAAAAATTCAAAGTCATGCTTTCATGCATCTGTTAGCACTTTGTTGCCAAGACAGCACAAGTTTCAAGATGACAAGAAGCTTGTCTGCTAAACTTCACCCTATTTCTGCCATTAAACACTTCTTCTTTCTGACTATATATAAATCCAATATACGAACATAAATCTCTCGGAGATGAATAAAGTATATCTACGTAAATCTTATGACATACCTCTCATTTAAAGGGACTGTATGCAAATCACTCCAAATTACTTTTTTTGAAACCAAATAATATAAGAACACCACCACTGGTTAGCATATGTTAGCAATAGTGGTTTAAAAGAATAGATTTTACAATCATATTTTATAATTTATATAATTTATAATAATCTAAAATAACAATAATAATTTATATAATTTATATAATCTATATTTTTCATTATTATGAATGAATCTGCATAAAAACTTTGGCCTGGATAAAATAACTGCCGTTTATGGCAGTCATTCACGACTGTTGGTGTTTATGTTCATGTCCGTGGCGCATACAGTAACTGTAACAGTTTACAATCATGTTGTTGTTATGATAGTGTAACGGATGCCAGACTGTGAGGCTGTGCAAGTGTACGTTGGTAAACACTCCCTCTGCTTTGAGAGCTGCGCTGAACACGCGGTCGACAGTCTGGGCTTTTGGCCGTGTGGTCAGCGCTCTCCTGTGTTCGATCCCCGGTGCGTGCGGTGCGAAACAGGGCGGGTTACAATAGGCTATACTGCACATTCAGTGATAACTAATGATAGTAGCTAAACCTACCCAAATTGCTATCATTAGCTAACAACAGACATTACTGGTGTGCGTGCATGTGTTATGTTGACAGGAAGAGGTAGTACATTGTAATGTTGGCACCCTCTATGCAGCTAGAGGACCCGCTGCATGCAGTCCCTTTTAATTGATAAATAATAAGGGATTGTGCTAGACCCCTTAGAATAATACTTTATTCGAAAATTTTTAAAATGAAATACCAGTACACATTTTATTTTAATTAAATAAATAAGTAAATGTAAATTCAATAAAGAAACAAATAAAATAAAATAAATTAGATGTATTATATCAAAATGTAATGTAGTGTATATTGATACATTTAAAAAATAATTATCTAAATTCTGCAAACTACTAAGACCTTTTGGATGTTTCTATGCTTCCAACTTTGTGGAAACAGTTTAGGTGAAAGGCTCTTTTCCAGCATGACTGTACTGCCTCAGTGCACAATGCAAGGTCCATAAAGACATGCTTAGAAGGGTTTGGTCTGGAAGAACTTGGCCTCAACCCCATCAAACATTTTTGGGAATATGCAATGACCAGGTGCCCCAATACTAAAGTTCATTCAGTGTATATCAGAATATTCAAAATGTCTTAATTTTAGGTCATGTGTATTTTTTATGAAACATGTGTTGGTTGAATGTTAGTTGGAAGTATTTAATATTTCGTTCTCTGTTTATCAGATGACCCCCTTAACAACAAACGGGTGCTTGATGACACATTGATGCTTCACAACGCCGTGCCAGAGGACAGTGGCGTCTACCAGTGTGAAGCCTCCAACAGACATGGTGGCGTCCTTGCCAACATTAATGTCATGGTCATGAGTAAGTAGTACAGTCACAGCAAGCAAAAATATAGTTAGTATGGCCCTCAGAATATAAAAAATGAAATGGCCTGTGATAATTTCCCCCACAGCTGTGTTACATTGTGCAGGTGTACCTAATGCACTGTTTGGCAAATTAATGCTACATTTCTGCAACAAGACAGCATGAACTCACCAACTCCTGTCAGATTTTGAATTGACTGTATACATACATCACATTCTCTTTGATTCTATAGCTGCCCTTCATTTTTTTATAAGTCTTTTACTGTTCCCTGCACTTCAAGTTGTGTTTTAATGGTGAAGTTCTGTATGATGTTTTGAGCTGTCGATGTATTAGCATGAATGGGACCTTTGAGTATATCACTCTTGCACTAGTTTGTAAAGTGGGGCTTTGCTATTTGTATAATTAAAGAGTGTTTCAGTATAGCTAGTTTTGAAGTGACAGTCAAGGTTGTAGACCTCCATACATAAAGACTGATTTTTGTTGGGCTGAATGCTGACTGTGATGGTGAAGTAAGAGTGGTGGTAGCTTTATTCATTAAATAAAATCCTATTTTCGATTGGAAGAAATAAAGCTGCCCAACAAGCCCATTAAAGGTAATCGCGTTACCGTAGAAACACCAGTAATCGGTTGGTTTATGTACAGTTTTTACCAAGCAAGCATGCCATACAGTAATTTTAAGATTCATGTGACTTTATGTTAAGATATCCATGTTCCATTAACTTCTAGATATGGCTCCTCTGATCCTGACCAAGGACTACGAGGAGTATGCTGTGATACGCAGCGAGAATGTGTCCATGTACTGTCGATTTTTCGGCTCGCCACCTCCTACCGTCACTTGGTAGGTGATATCGAAGAACAGCAAGCCTGTTCATGAGGAATCTCACAGCTTTTAAGCACTAGAAACTGACATATCATGTGCTGGGATATTATTATTTGGTATTAGTCATAGATTTATCACATCGGTAAGTGTGAATGAGTACACATAGTGTATGACTGCAATGTTCGAATCAAGTATTCATAACAAACTGCTTCATCTGTTTGCACCACATATGCTAATGCTTTTGTCGAATTCTGTCTGCTTTTGTTATTTTGTTAAAAAGGACCTTACATTATCCCAATACTTTCTGGCCTTTCTCTCAGGTGATCCGCTTTCATCTCCTCAGACTCCTGCATGAGTCTCAGAGGCCCCAAAACGTACTGTAGCCTTGATGATGGCATTTACAATTTTAAAAGTGCTTTTCGTATGATCGAATGAGAACATGTTATTTTCATGTGTCTGTAGCTTTAATGCTAATGAGATGCGTTTGCCCATGCCTGTCTCCAACAGAGATTTGCTGAAGAAAAACAAAATGATACAACAGATAGTTGGCAGAGCTTCAGGCTTTACTTTAAAATGTGTACGGAAATGTGTGCTTCACAATCTCTGTTCTTGATCATCCCATGGGCATATCTCATGATGTTGTACTTTCAGTTGTGTTTTATGATGTTTACTTACAGCCGTAAAGAAGCGAAAAATATTGCTTTAATTTTTTTCACACAATGGATTTGGCTATGCACATATGTGAATACATTGTCCCACTCACCCTCTCAGGGCCAAAGATGCGACTCCAGAAACCATCGAGGGAGAACGATTTGTTACACTCTACGACGGCTCATTACAAATATCCAACACGGAAATGGAAGACAGTGGCGAATATGTCTGTGTTGCAGATAACAGCGAGGGCAAGTCGTCTATAACTGCTGTGCTGGCTGTGAAAGGTATCACAATAAAATAAGTAAATTGCTTAAGCATTAGTAGACAAGATTGTTCTTAAAAGGACCATGCAATTACAAATGTGCCTATTGCCAGGTGTTTTTTTAATGTTTGAGCTAAATTGGTAAATTAGCTTGAGCAATGACATGTACTATGGATGGCAGACTGGTTAATGACTTTGTTCTAGACTGGAGAACTAATGATGGGATGGAATTCAAATAATTACAATGTTCTGTTGAGTGTTTCACCACAGGTTTCTATGTTTGCATGTTCTTATGTGGTTGTGTCACTGATCTCTTGTTAGACCCCACACAAATTGTGAAGGGGCCTCAGGACATGCAGGTCATTAGCGGGACCACAGCCCAGTTGACATGTCAGGCAGAATACGATAAAAGTCTGCAGGACACCTTTGAGGTGGTTTGGCTCAAGGATGGGGTGAAAATCCCACTTTCCTTGGAGGAACCTTCTAGGTGTGTGGAAGCTTTTAAGTTTTTTTCAATGCTGTGTTTAACACTATTGAGGCCTCTTAGCTTTCTTCTGTAAATCCAGACAACAAGGCAAGACATTATTTTGGTCTGATAATAAATAGTCCCTTTATTATTTCGATTGTCTAGCTTAAGGCTGTTAATGGGGCAGTTTTTGTGAATGATGGTAGAGAGTTCTGTCAGTCATGTAAGAAAAGTAATAACTGAGAAATATGTATTGTACATCTAGCCCATAACTGTTGTCTTGGGCCTTGTTGATTCAGGTATTGTGTGTGGTTTACATAGAAGTGATGGCCTAATCAAATGGCTCTGACGTTTAGGTACTTTGTGGGTGATGACATGCTGCAGATTATGAACGTGAACCTGGGTGATGAAGGAATATACACGTGCATGGCCAGAACTCGTCTGGATGTGGACAACGTCACTGCACTCCTCACAGTGCTTGGTAAGGTGCTCATGTTTGTGCATGTTTGTGAAGGATGCAGAAGGATGCAGATGTTCAGTGTTTCCCATAGGTCTACAATCTATCTGTGGTGTTGGACTGCGGGGCAGGCAAAGCCGATTTCAGTGGGTCGTGAATCTTTGATAAATAAAATAAATAAATGAATAATGTAATCACCCTATGTTTGTGAATGCACCTCAAGTTCTTGTCTGTGCTATTTGCTTGCTACGCTGCCACAAGGTGTGTGCCATGTTTATGGCTGACTTTGTCAAGCTTGAGCAGGAGGGAAAGAACATCGATTGGGGACTTAATTTGCCTTTCAACCAACCCACAGCTACAGAAAACATAGCAAAAAAAGAGAGACAGCGTCTCACCACTGCAGCTCACTGTCACGATCTGGCTGTGGAGCTGTCGAGTGCTTGACTCCCAGTATACAGAGACAGGCAGCGGTGGGAAAAATAAAAGTCTTTTAATTAAGCAGCAAAAAGCGACAGAGGTGAAAAAGGCTCTGCGACAAAACAAATACTTGAAGTCAAAGGTAGTCTAGACAGGGCGGAGGAATGTCTACGTGACAGCACGGGCGAAGCGCAAAGGAACAATGAACTAGTTGGGAACATGAGACGACGCTGCTATGAAAAAATGCGCCGCAAAGCAAAGGTATCAAGTGTGGACTGAATGTCATGTCTAGCTTAACCGTGCATGTAGTACTAGCCTGCTTTTATTTTGATGGCCGGATTTACCGGATACAGGAAGTTTTAGGAGTTTTGCCGAAGAGACAGGAAGATCGTTGTTTTAAATTACTTTTTTTTGGACAAAAGTAAACATACACAACAACTATGGCATCAATTTCAAGTAAATTTCCAGGATGAACTGGTGCCACAACAGGCTGTTGCAAAACAGAAAGGAAATTCAAGTACCAGTATGCATAAACACAGACGGTGATGTGGCAGTGAAATCAACACGGTCCCCACCTTTGTGTTTTGCTATGAGTTATTTTTTTTAATTCAATAGTGTTTCTCACCTTCTTTATTGAAGTGATTGCACTTGCAACGTTCTTTGGCTCCACTGTGGGTTATTCTGCAGCTGTGATCAAAACAAAAGCGGAGACTTGGGGTGAGCATGTAAGCTACACCCTACTGTATGTTCTTATATTTTTGGGGGGGTGAAAAACTATTTGGAGCAGGAAGGATAGCACTTTTTTGTCGAAAAGATGAATCGTATGTGTGAAAGTGTTTTTTCTAGTATGCAGCATACATCAAGGGATGATGCCACACTATTTTTCTTCATATAAATACGCCACAGTGTGGCACGTGTGTGGCAGTGATTGTTATGTTGGAAAGCTCATGTAACATGTTATTGTTTGCATATTGCAGATGTTCCTGATGCTCCTCAAAATGTAGTTATAACTGAGCTTAAGGAGCCCAGAAATATTAGTCTGTTTTGGGTACCTGGCAGTGATCACAACAGCTCTGTAATAGGTGAGTGAAAACTTAAGACTGTATGTGGATTATGTGTTCTCTGCTTTGTATGTTTGGTTTGGTTTTTAAAAAGTTAGAAATTAGAAAATGCTGCCCTAGTTATTTGTTATTCTGTTGCAGGTACACGCTACTGGTAAAAAAACCAAAACAGCCTTCTTCTGTTTGCCAACTACTTCAGTTATTTAAATCTGTGCACCGGCATGTGAAAATCACAATTTATTGTTGATCATTTGCATGTATATATGCTTATTCATGTTTCACTAAGATAATGTAGAACCTGCAAAGTGAACAAAATCTATTCTGTATATATATATATATATATATATATATATATATATATATATAGTATTTTGAATAGTAAGTTTTATTTTGAATGGTAAGTTTAGCTTCAAAGCCCTGGCAGATGGCTCTCGCAACAAGACCGAAGTTATTTGTATCCACTGTCGCTGTGGGTTCAGTTGTCATGGAGTACGTACGTCGACTGCCAGAGAGAAGTGAGAAGGTGGAGCACTCCCGGTATTTTTTTATTATCATTTATACAGTGGTACCTTGTCATATGAGTGTCCCAACTAATGAGTGTTTTTTAGATGGCTGATTTTTTGCTTCGAACTGCGAGCTAAAATTTGGGTTATGAGCTGCTAGTTACCAGTAGGCGAGGACACCTATTTGGAGGCTTGTGTCAATGTGACCATGGCTGAGGACGAGCATGGATGTAATTAACATTAGCAGCGCTAGTATTAGCAGCGCACTAGCTATAGTCACCGGGAAAGATTTTCAGCAAAAAATACGTACAGCTACATTATAACAATCTAATTTATTTTATTATATATTGTGTAAAACTAAGACAGGAACAACATCAAATTAAAAGCACTAAATGAATACGGACCCACCATCTACCAGTACGAGCCAGGAGTTTGTTTTGCGCCGCACAAATATGCACATTACAGTTCCCATATTTCCAAAATCAATATTGCTTTACATACAATTTGATGTAGTTATTTACAAATGTTTTAATTTTTTTTGGTGTTTTTTTTTCCCATTGCGCCTGAACGTTTCCCACGTCAAGTTTGGGGATCTGTGCCTTACAGCATGCTTGCTTCTTTATTATATAATGTAAAATTAATGTTACATCACGAAATGTAACCGTTGAATCGTATCGTTTGTACACTGTATCGAATTGAATAAAACCATTCTGTTTGTAAAATATTATAAATATTATAAATATTTTTGTCTCGCATCTTAACCCGTGTATCTAGATATCGAATCGTTGACCACAAAAATAATTACATCCCTACTCATTATAGATAAAAACCTCTTCTTTTTTTCTTCTTCTTTTTCTTTTCTTTTTCTCTTTTTCTTCGTTTTCTTCATTTTCTTTTTCTTTCTTTTTCTTTTTCAAACCTCTTCTATCTTCAATTAAATATGAGTTGACTATGGACAAAATGCGATTAATCACAATAAAATATTTTAAAATATTAAATATAAAAAATATAAAATATTTTCAGCCCTAATTAATATATTACTAAAACAAAATTTTAATCAAATAAAGTAAAAGTAATCATGTTCTTTTAATATGACAAGAGGGAACAGGAAGGTGTTTTGCATACCGACAATGGGTTTTATTGGTCATTTTTGTAAAAAATAATTAAAAAAAGGCTGCATTCATTAATTTGTTTTTACAGTATTATACTGAGCAGCCACACCTGTTTCTGTGTCAAAAAATAATAATTTCTAGTTTTTTGGTTATTGTTACACTGTTACACTTTTCTCTTTACCACCCTTGGTTCCCGTTCTGTGGAGGCATCAAAATAAACATAAAAAAGCCAAAGGCAAGTTCATTCTTAAATGCTCACAGGGCTGAAGTCTCACAAGATTTGCTGACATCACACATGATAATGTTTGAACTTTCTTTGACATATTGGTAGCATATTTTGGCAGAAAGATTTGGCTGAACTCCAAACAGTACCCCTTTTGTGGCGTTCAAATTTAGGAGGCTCTACTGTACATCATGAATAGGATGTCTATGTCTGTGTGCTTTCATAAGTTTAAAGGAGTGTGTGATGATGATGATTAAATGTGCACGACTTTGATCTCCTGCGTGAGTACAGAATTTGTCGTGGAGTATGAGGAGAGCCAGTGGGAGCCAGGAAAGTGGAAAGAGCTCCACAAAGTACCCGGTAACCAGGCAACAGCCGAGTTGGCACTACACGGACATCTTAACTACCAGTTCAGAGTGTACGCCGTCAATGCTGTTGGACCTGGGCCCCCTAGTGAGCCCACTGAGCGCTACAAAACCCCTCCAGCTGGTGAGCCTCACTCGCTCGCTTTAATTCATGCTTCCTGCTGTGGTTGAGTATTGAGGAAGTTTTCACAGTTCTTTTCAAAAGTGCCGAGCAGGCCAGTGTGGAACATAATTTTGCAGCAGGAAGCTTGTAGATATTTTTGAACCTCCTAAAACGTTGAAAGCCTTTGATTAACATTAACAAGCATTTTGTTGCAGCAAAAAGTTGTGCATTATTTAGTGTCCAACAAACATCAAGCATTTTTACAAATCTCCCCAAAGCACCTGATAGGAACCCAGAAAACATCAAAATCCAAGGTCATCTTCCTCATCAAATGGACATTGGTTGGGAGGTAAGACATATATGTATACATATGTATTATGAAAATAAATCTCTAAAGAGAGGAAATCAGAGCTACATTTTTCTTTTTGTAGCCGCTGTTGCCTGTGGAACAAAACGGCCCAGGCCTAGAGTATAAGGTGAGCTACAGGAAACTCGATGTGGACGACACCTGGACGGAACATATGGTCAAAAGACACTCCTTTGTTGTGAGGAACACATCAACGTTCATCCCGTATGAGATCAAAATTCAGAGCAGGAACAGCCATGGCTGGGGACCAGACCCTAAAATTGTGACGGGTTACTCTGGAGAAGATGGTGGGTGACAGGCAATCATTTTTTAAATTATTTTTTTAGTGTTATTCATCACTGCCTCATCAGCAGTCACACTGATACTATTGCTCCTTAATATAGATTGTTTTTTCTTATTCAGTGAATGCTGAGAGATGAGCACTACAGTACTTGGCGTCACAAGAAACTTCTTTTTTCTTTGGAGTAATACGCCTAGTAATGATGTGGCAGTGAAGTTAAACCAGTAACCCTAGAAAATGGATTGCTCTGATGTTACTCCCTATGCTGCTTTCATCTCATTGGAGCAAGGTTGCAGGATGTTTGGGGATTGCTATGATATGCTGTTATGTATTAACCAGAGATGGGCATAAAAAGACACTTGATTAAGAAAAGGGGTGTCACGAGACACCCGACTCATGAGACGAGATGATACACAAGATTGGGTCCACGAGGACGAGACGAGAGGAGATTTTAACATTCTTTTTAAGAAACGTACAATGATAAAATATGACTGAAAGAAGCAAGAAACACTTCCTGACTTTCATTTTTAATGCACCCCCCTACTTGCTAAATATAGCAGCCATGTCACTAAGTTGTCAACACGAATCTCTTCTACGTACGAGGTCTGTTATGAAGCAAAACTGGTGATTGCTGGAGCTTGTAAAGTTGACGATCGGCCAAGTGTAAAGGAGCATAAATAGAACCGCTCGGTGATTAAAGGTTCAGACAAGCCGCACATCTATGTGGGTTGATCTGATAAATCTTAAGTAACTCGGATGTAGAATTACTACAGCTTCTGAACTTCTACAGACATTAAACACGGCAACAGCTGTTCAGCTTCAATGGAAACTCGAAGCTGACGCTGTGAACACCGAGGTACTGTAGGTTGGGATTGCAAGGTGTGTGTAAAGCACTTAATGTGTGTGTCCAATAATGCCTTGCACACTGCCACTTCCATATTATACTTTTTATCATTCATAGTAGCGATGCCGTAGTCACAGCCTGCTTCTGGCTGCCCTGTTCTCGAGTTACAGATTTTCTCCAAACGAGAAATCTTGTCAGGTTTTAATCATTTTAGGGATCTCGCGCCACCCCTAATTAAGAATGCAGTCGATTGTGTGGAAATGATCCTTGAGTCATCATGTCTTCAGGCAATTAATGTAAAATAGAGTGCACTACCTGGCTGCAACCAGCAGAGGTACTGTTGATTCAGTCTCAACTAGTTCCAAAGAAGAAGACCATGACGTCAACTATGGGAAATTGAGCTACATCTACACTATGGAAACTCCTCTACATCTGGTCAAAACAGCACTGACGTGGAAACAGAAGTTCATAGCATTCAGAATAATTACATTGATTGTTAATTTTCCCCAGAATTTAAATATAGTCAAATGCCCATCCCTGGTATTAACCGGCAGTATGGTCCTCAGTTAATTTCTTTCATTGCATCACTCAGCATTCACATACAATTTCTAAGGGAACTTCAACTTCTACTGTATCTATGTCAAATGTCTATACTCAACTCTCTTCTCTCTTAGCCTGAAACGATCACGCAAAATATTTCTATAATATGTTGTGTTATCGTTGCCCCACCCTTTCTTCAGTTGTCTTTCGACACTGTCTTCAGGAAAATGTGTCAGGTTAAGTTCTTTCCTTTTCTTTCTTTCTGCCTGTGCTGATGTGCAGTAGTGGTGTCTCCCCACCCTCCAATGCAGCAGGTGGCAAATAACCTTTAGTAGAGCAGAGAGATTTGAAATGTATGCTTCTGCCTCAGAATCTGTGCGACCTTTAATAGATCACGATGCGTAGGCTGACTGAGGCGCGATGCGGCTGCTTCTAGTGTCTGCTTTGCTTCCATCCTCTCCTGCTATCACGTAGAGCAGAGAATACGTAGAGCTCTGTTTCAGCTCATGTTTGATGTTTTTTTTCCCTTTACTAAATGAAGTTGGGAAATGAAGTTTCTACATATATGTGTGCCTGCTCATGTTATACAGCATTTAGTACCATCATTAGTGTATTTATTAGCAGCTAACTGCTATTTTTTCCACACAAGTTATAAAGTTCCTCATGGCTCCACTAGCTTCACTGTAGCGTTAAGACTCTGCAGAGTCTCTGTTGACTCCTTGACCAACCCCTCTTGCATTTGTCCTTTAGTTCCCACCGCAGCGCCACGGGATATTGCAGTGGAGCTGATGAACACAACTGTTTTGAAAGTAAGCTGGACCCCTGTTCCACCCGTCACAGTGAGAGGTCACCTCAGGGGGTACCATGTAAGTTTTCATCAAACACTTTGCAGCAACTATTCTATTTGTGTACAGGACTTGATGAAAATGAAGGAAGAAGCTCTCGCATTTTTTAACGTCATGTTTTATAACGGGGTAGGGTACCTATGGCTGGGAAGCCAAATGTGGCTTATTTGATGACTGCATGTGGCTTTCGGACATATCTTAACACAATATAATGTAATTTTCTCCATTTTAAACTTTCTAATGCATTTTAAACCATCCATCAATATTCTAACAGACTGCGGGTGGTCAGATATTTTCCAGGTCAGACACCAAATCGCCGTTATTACTGGATAATGCATCTTCTTTTGACAAAGAAGATAGCCAAAAGAAAGAAAAATACAGCGTATGGTGCAGTACTAAAAGTCACATTAATGGTAAGAAGTAGGAATGTTCCTATCCGATCTTCAGGATCGGGATCGGCTGCCCATCCGCTGTATTTTGAAGATCAGATAATATCGGCTTCCGCAACAAGAGCTGGCCGACCAGCTTGCCGCATAACGTTCATAACTCTGAGCCACCTTCCAACATGATAGGTGCAGTAATGCGCCTCAAAGCTATTTTATGATGTAAGAACCGTTTTACAATTCCCACTGACGACGTGCAGGTTCTGAGTGAAAAAAGACCAGAGGCACGTTTATTCCTGCACCCAGCTCGTATTAACGTCAATTGCCAATCTCAACACACACAACAGCATTTCAAAATAAGAGCACTCTCTGTCACATATGTCTAATTGTGTAAACAAAATAAGGCTGTCATAAAAATATCTTACATATATGTGCTGAGGCTGAGGCTGACATCCCATTAGAAAAGTTAGTCAAGCTAAATCCATTTCTCAATTACTGGACAAAATGGGCCAATGATGTATTGCATCAATAAATGTAAGGATTTTTGCATTTCATTAATGGACATTTGATTCAATAACCCAATAACCCTGTATGCTGGTAAAATAAGTGGAAAAGGTAAAAAACAGCATTCTAAAAAATTTAAACGGAAAAAAATTAATTTGGGAAAAAATAAAACGGATTTCATAGGAGAGTTAGAGAGTTAGTTTAAAAAAAAGTTATATATTCTAAATCGCACCACAAATTTATATAAAACCATGTCAAATGATTAATCCTACCCTAAAAGTATTTTGCACGCCCATTTTTTCCAATTTTATCTTTTATTGGATGGACTTTTTTGGGATCTTTTATTGGATTAGGGACCTGACTCACAGAGGTTTGTTACAAAAGCCAAACAATATTGTTGGTCATGCTGTGTAACAAAAAAGTAAATGTCGCAATACTTTGGTTGCATTGTTTTTTATATTTATGTTTGTAACAAAATCTTATTATAAAAAAAAAAAAAAATCGGTTTGGATAGGCAAGACTATAAAAAATTTGTATCGATAGCCAAAAAATGTGGATTGAGACATCCCGAGCCAGAGGTATTTTATTTATTATTGGTTAGCTTCAGTATAATTTTATTAAAAAGAAAACATTCAGAAACGTATTAATTAGTAAAATTGTTGGTATTGCTTAAAATGCACGCATTTAGTTGTATTAATTGTTAAATATTATATGGCTTTTCACGGAAATATATTTTGAAATATGTGGCTTTCATGGCTCTCTTAGCCAAAATGGTTCCCGGCCCCTGTTTCATAACAAGCCTGATTGGCCTGCGGTTATTTGGCAGCACCTGCCATACTTTACAGCAACAGATTCATTTTCATTTGCCAGCAAAACAAGCCTTGGTCATTAGAAGGCACAAACGTCATGTCTACCTCGCATTGCGTATTTCAGTTACTAAGTGCTGGACTAAGTTAAAAAGACAACTTTCACCTCTAAGTAGAAACGTATGGTTTTAATTGAATTGATTTGTATACTGTATGATATATAATTAGTAATAGTAGTTTTTTTTTAGGATTTTAGTGTCTTCTGTGTGGAAATAACAATAACAGCTGCACTTCACTTCATGATGCCTTTCTTTCAGAAATTATTCTTGAAAACACTCTTTGTTCCTTCACTAAGTGTAACTGTTCAGCTGAATGTTAAGTAATGCTCACAGCATGAGTATATTTGACATCTTTTAAATCCGCTATAGGCACAACTCACGAATGTGCTTCAACGTGTTTGCCTTAAATTCAAAGTAAAATTGAATAAAAAGTGAAGCTCTCTATTGAGTCAGCAATATGTGCATATGCAAAACCCATGTACTTCAAAAATAGCCAATATTGCTGCAACATATACTGCAATAAAAGCAAAGCAAGTCCAATACATATTTTGCCACAAAAGTATTAATTTTCCACCATTTCAGTGAGAATTTGGCATATTGGCAAAAAAATATATATATTTTTTCACAGAGCGTACAGACAGAGGTCACAGAGAAGAGGAAACAGATAAAAAAAAAAGCAAAAATATAAACATATGGTCGGCGGGGACAATAGACAGTGGAACCGGGTTGGAGAACCAAGGCACAAACATGGAAAAAGGTGCAATAACTAGAGAAGCACTCGGAGATCACAGACCTCCGTCAAGCGCCATAGTTCCCCCCCATATTGTGATTCACACTAAAATAATAATCCACAATTTTTTGGATCAGTCTTTGATATTTTGTAGAACCTGTTGGAAACTTGTCCTGTATTTTTTGTCAAGTGCGAGTTATATGCACAAATGCGAAAATGGTGCTATCTTGCAAGGTTAAAGAATACTTTAAAAATTCCTGGTTTCAGACGGTGATCTGAATCACCCCCAAAATGTAACCAATTCTTTCATACTCCATTTCCGACAATTACCCAAATTTCATCCACATCCATTCAGAACTTTTCAAGTTATTTTCAACACAAACAAACAAACAGATAAACGCTGGCAAAAACATTACCTGCTAGACTTATCTCAATTTTAGAGGGGACAGACAGAAGTATTACATAAAAAACACAATAGTATAACAGTAACAAAAACAACAACTTTGCCTAGTGACTGGTATGAGGGGACCAACAGAGGAGATTGACCAAAACTGTCATGACAACAGACTTCCATGCTATCCTGTGTATGGGCACAGGTTTGGTAGAATGTTATTTTCTGAAAAATTGCCGAAAAGATGTATTTTATTGTATGACAGCTTTGTGTGTTAATTAAGCAGGGACCAAGCCTCCCTTATAAGATTTTTTACAATTCCTTGTGCTTACAGGTTCACTGGCTGAGGAAGCGGAGTTTCCTGAATCCTGACAAGATCCTGGATGAGCGGCAGTTGCTGTCCTTCCCTGGGAAGAGGACTCACGCCATCGTGCCCAGCCTTGAACCTTTCTCAGAATATACGCTCACTGTCAACGTCTTCAACAAGAAAGGAAATGGGCCTAGCAGTGACCCAGTCACCTTCAACACTCCGGAAGGAGGTGAGACGTTCACACTCTACATGTAGACACAGCACCTGACATTCAGGTGCTTCTCAAACACTCACAGGCTATGCACCTGTGAGAGTACATCCAAAACTAAACAAAGAGCCAACAGCTAACGGATGGGGATTCAAACTGGGATTTGCTTTTTGAGAAAATGTCATTATATTTAATAAGGAAAGACAAGTTTTTGCTTTAAAGGAAGACAGTATGAGAGATAGTTGTTAAATACTGTAAGGAAGTAGCAACACGGGATTTTAGAACCCTGTGAGGGGACAAAGCTCATTTGGTTTACACAGTAAATATGGTAATAAATGTGATACAGAGCATGCATCATATTAAAGAAGGTAATTGGCTTTTTCACAGTTCCTGAGCAAGTACCCATTCTGACCACCTCCAATGCCCAGAAAAACTCTGTCCGCCTGGTATGGGGACCACCACTGGTGGCAAATGGCATCCTCACTGGCTACCTACTGCAGTACCACCTTAGTATGTACACACACGCACACACACACACATCTACAACATGCTATGATCCAGCCTATACTTACTGCAAACCATTAAATTAACATTATGTGCAGCAAATTTATTTGTGATGCATTATGTGCATTACTAGATGTGCTTAACTGATGGAACATTTATAGGATTGGAGGGTTGGATGTTTATTTTATTTACCATGTGTATAAATGGTCCGCGGCCCTAATGAGGATTAAGCGGCATACAAAATGAATGAATGAATGTATAAATGGGGAAGTGAGGACTAACAGAATCGCTAAGATTATTTTGCCTGCATGGCCATTTGTTGCCAGCCGGCTCAATTGAGTGCATGTAGAAATTGGAAGTAAGCAGTGGTGGGCGGTGCATTTGGTACCTGGGCCTTCGGTGGGGACATAATCAGCTATATATACATTGGTGTGAAAAAGTGTTTGCCCCCTTCCTGATTTTATATTTTTCTGCATGTTTGTCACACTCTGTTCCAGATCATCAAACAGTCAATGACAACACAGCTGAACACAAAATGCAGTTTTTAAATGAAACGTTTTAATATCAAGGAAGAAAGAAAATCCTGTGTGAAAACGTGATTGCCGCCTAAACCTAATAACTGGTTGGGCCACCCTTACCAGCAACAACTGCAATGAAGCATTTGCAATAACTTGCAATGAGTCTCTTACAGCGCTGTGGAGGAATTTTGGCCCTCTCATCTTTGCAGAATTGTTGTAATTCAGCCACATTGGAGTGTTTCTTCAGCAATTCAGAGGGGGACTTGGTGGTGTGTTTTGGATCATTGTACTGCTGCAGAATCCAAGTTCGTTTCAACTTGAGGGCACGAGCAGATGGCCAGACATTCTGCTTCAGGATTTTTGTGGTAGACAGCAGAGTTCATGGTTCCATTTATCACAGCATGCAACAAAACAGCCACCGACCATCACACTACCACCTGTGTGGTATGATGTTCTTTTTCTGAAATGCGGCATTACTTCTGCACCAGATGTAATGGGACACACACCTTCCAAAAAGTTAAACTTTTGTCTCGTCAGACCACAGAGTATTTTCCCAAAGGTCTTGGGGATCATCAAGATGTTTTCTGGCAAAATTGAGACAAGCCTTAATGTTCTTTTTGTTCAGCAGTGGTTTTTGCTTGTATTTTGCTCCTCGTCTTCCTCCTCCTTTAACCGAAGATTAATTTACAGTATTCCGTAATGGCGCCTTACAGCCGCAACTTCTACCTTCCTTCAGCATATCCAGAAGTACAACTTTTTGTGCGATGGTTGTATTCCTCTGCCTTTTGGGTGTACAACAATTTGTCAACATTGTGGGTTTTGTCAGGGAGAAAACCAGCAAACATACAAAGTTCAGAGTCACTGCAAGCTGTTTGCTAGCGATCATACAACAGGAAACACAGCAGTGCTGCACGAAGGAGACTGATTGACAGTGGTTTATAGCCAATCAGAACGCAGAACACAATGGTTCTCTCTTAGCCAATAAGGACACAGAACACAATGCGGAGGTTCTCCCTCAGCCAATCAGGTTGTGTGTTGTAGCTCTATATTTAGCTGGCTATTGTAGCTCTTCTGTGGGTTCCTAATAAGCTCGTACAGGAACATAAACATACAGTATACTGAGACGATGTGGAGTGATGATATCTTTACGCCAGATGCACACGTCTTCAACTCTCACATGAGTATACAACACCCTCTGCTGGTAGCAGTAGTAAATACAAATAACAGACACACGCAACAGAGCACCGATAGATCGCTCTAATACACCACTAGGATGCAGAACACAATGCGTGTTCATACACTGCTTAAAAAAAAGCAAAATTGCACTTTAAAAAATCCGCGAAACATCGAGTCCGCACAAGGTGAACCACAATGTAGCGAGGGAACACTCTATATACATATATATATACATATATGTGTGTATATGTGGTCGTACTTTGCCATTCACCATGTCAAAAACAAGGATCTCTAATACTGTACATAATGCTAGTAACTTTGAGTATTAGTAACTTTAACCGGTGATTGCTGGTGTGTGTAATTTTGGCGCTCAGCCAAATGTAACAAATGTAACGGCTTGGTGATAAAGGGTTTAGACAACTCCAAATGTCTACACTACAACATCATCTGGAACAGTTTATAATCAATGTCAAAACATCAGACTTTTATATCCAATACAGTATGTCCACTCACCGGAGATGCCAATTTCTTCTCCTCAGTCAGCCATTGTGGGTGCCCTGTGGTGCAAATCTGAAATCAAATTGGTCAAAGAATTAGCCCCATTGCTAATGGTGTTTAAGTGACATTATCCAGCACTCCTAGTTCCGAAGGCCTGGGCAGATTAGACGGACATGGCAACAAATAGAAGCTAAAATCTGATTGGACAATACACTATTGGAAGCAGTGCAGCCAATAGACAGACCACTAAATGTAGGTAATAGACTATTGGGAATAAATGAGTACAATTGAATGGAACAGATACTAGAATTTAAGTTGTAAATATATGTCAATGCTTTTTTTTGTGTTTCGGCCAGCAGAGAAGGCTTTGCTGGCCCTGACTGCACTCCACTGGAAGTTAGACTGACATAAACTAAGAAAACGACTTCAAAAACAACATAATTAAGATTACGTCTGTGTAGGCTCTCAGTCGTACAGGAGTTGTCCAACGAGGGAAAGGCTTCTTGAGACGTCATCTGTACTTCTGTGAAGAAGGTGTCGGACATTTTGCTCCTCATCCGAAGAGCTTCGTCAGCGAACTCACAAGTGCTGGTAGCCTAGGCCTTAAATACAGTAAGAGTGGGCGGAATTGGTGTGCCAACGCCCTCCTCCTATTGGTTGGTCCCTTACACAAAGACTAGGAGGAGTTGTGGTCTAATAATTAAGATTACACAAATTATTTATTATTATTTTATTTAGAATTAGTTTGTGTTATTTATAAGAAAATTACAAAAGACATAAAGCCTCCCACACATCCTCATGTGTCCTCTTCCTCATGTGTATGTGTCAATGTTAAACACTAGATGGCAGTGTTTAGTTCTGAAGTAAGCCCAACAAACGCACAGCAGTGATAGACTTCTTGGGGGGGGTTCTTAACAACTTACATCCTCTAAGACTGCAGACTTTTTTCCCCAACCATTCATGTCTGGGCTGCTTCAGCCTCCTTTTCCACACTTACTTCTGATGAGCCCCCCTCCACCATTTTCAAGTTTTCCCATTAAAGATGGTCTCTACATATACAATGTCACAGGGTAAGGGGCTTTACTCTGTTTTTACACTCTTGTTGGCTGCAGTTGAAGACCTACTACTTTAATACAATCTACCCCCCTCCTCCTCCTTTTTTGCCGTTTTCCAAATCAAAGTCTGCCTTCGGCACGGATGTGTTCTGTTGTGATATGTTCGAGGTAGATCCCATTGAAGCTCGAGGACATCTCAAATGCAGTTGCCAATAAAACATTACATGCAAACCCACTCTGCACGTCTAAATTTCTCAATGACTAACCTGATGGTGTTCATCATCACATGAAAACCTTCAAAAGCGGCACCATTCTTGTTTGGCTCAGCATCAGCCCTCACCTCATTTCAACATTGGCATTGATACAGGCGGCTGCAGGAGGAATGTGTAGATTTCCACATTCACCACACACACACACACACACACACACACATGCACACATTGCACTTTGATCTATAATGCATGTTGGGTGATATGTTCAGCTGCTCCTGATTGCCCCTATATTCCCACTTCCTTGCACCGCCTCCACTTTTTATGCTAATCTTTGCTTCTTTCTTCTGCATTTCTAGCTTTGCCTGCTTTGTTTATCCACTTTCATAATTCTTCCTCCTCCTCATCTCCCTTTTTTGCTGCCTCCCCCTGTTCATCAACTGCCACATAACTCTTCCTTTCTTCTTAGAGTTCTCTATCGCCCCCCTCATCTCCCTCTCAACTATCTTGTTAATGTATTCCTGCTCAGCTCACCTGTCATGACATGTATCTGCGACATTTGCTTTCCGCGTGAGCTAGCATGACATCTCCTCATCCTCACCCTTCCCCCGACCACTGACCCCCCGTGCCATTAACATACATCAGTGCTGGCGGCTTCTCACACGTCCGTCCGCCCATCCCGACCCACTTGAACTGATGTGACATCTCTTTTGTAGTTAATGAAACCACGATGGAGGTGCTCAATACCCGGGAGATGAACATCACCGGGCCCGACACCACCCACTGGCAGCTGGAGGGCTTAGAAGAGGGTAGCCGCTACCTTTTCCACCTCAGTGCCTGCACTCAAGCAGGGTGTGGACCTCCACTAGCACAGGAGAGCAGCACTGGCACTCCAGCACGTGAGTCTATAGCACTGTATTTGTGTGTTTGTGTCAGTTTCCAAAATCAGCAATGTGTACTCTGACTTGAAGAATGATTAAGCCGGCTTCCAACACAAAAAACACAACATCTTGTCATTAAAATACAACATAAGTCAACATAAACAACAAGCCTAACTGAAATAAGACAAACCATAACATGCAGTCCATACATGCATTCATTTTCGACACCACTTGTCCTCATTAGAGGCATGGGTGAGCTGGCCAGCTGAGGTGGGGTACAGTCACTGTGGACTGGTCACCAGTCAATCACAGGGCACATATACTGTGGACAAACAACCATTCCCACCAGGGGTGGACTGGGAGAAACATTTGGCCCCCTGACTTTTTGGCCCAGACTGGCCCATTACAATCTGCGGGCATTATACTGTGCCGACTCACCGCATTGATGTATATTCAAACACACAAGCCCCTAATAACACCACTACAAACAATATCCCTCTGCATTCTGGAATGTTGAATAAATAAATGAGAGTGAAATAATTTATCGGGAGGCTCACTGGGATGCTGGGGTCTCTGGTGAGATCTTGTCCACATGACAAGTAGAGGAATAGTGTGGAATACTTCTGAACACGATTACACGATTACACACAAGTTGACTTTTTTTTCCCTTCACTCTCAGGATTTTTGAGGAAGTTTAAAATGATTGTTTTACAGCGTCCAACCTCAGCAGCAATGGCGCTCTGCCAGAGATCTTACTAATGCATCTCAACAATCCGACCATGTTCAAAGAGAGAAAGCTTTTTTACCTTTGCCATCAAGAGATCATGGCTTTGTTCACACTGCAGGTTATGATGCCCAATTTGGATTTTTTCTTAAAATCTGATTTTTTATGCAGTCGTTCATATTACCAAAAGATGCAACTTGTCAATGTGAACGCAAAGAGGCCGGGAAGTGACGCGCATGCGCAAAAGCACAACGTCGCACCCATTTCCGTATGTTTACGGAAGTAAAGATTGCTGCAGTGTGTGTGCGCTCCTCTGCACATTTGTGGCAATGTCAAGGATTAGGTGCAACGGGACTCAATATTTTCTTCACCAAATGATCTTGTGTAGCACATTAAGAAGAACAAGGGCAAGAATTTTGCCTAAAAAATTATTTTCAGATGACAAGAAGAGCTTTTGCCGACATCGGTGGGTACCTTTAAAGTCTCACTAAGCACGGCAATGCATGCCTTTTAATGTTCAACGTTTCCGCTACATGTAATTGATCGTGACGGCCCGTCACTACAAAATAAAAGTCGCCACACCTTGAAAATTAACTTGAAAACAATGTTAAGTAACTGCATATGCTATATAGATACATATATAGCTTATTATTTACGCACATATTGGCCACAGTTAGTTTGGAAACAATTTAAAATCTAAAAATGTTTCACTGTGCTTTATTTTGAATGCACCGGAATCGCTTGTCTGCCGTGTCGGCACTTCAAGATTCAAGATTCAAGAGAGTTTTATTGTCATGTGCATGGTAAAACAGCAGTTATACTATGCAATGAAAATCTTATTCTGTTCATTCTCCCAGGAAAAGAAAGAAAACACAAGAAAGAATAAGAACATAAGAAACAAACATATATACCAATAAATTAAGCAACAACAACAGAAGAGACATTAATACAGATATAAATAAATAAAGTGCTATGAGTGTGTGCGTGTGTTGCGTGCGGCGTGTGCGAGTGCTTCGTTGAGAAGCCTGATGGCCTGTGGGTAAAAGCTGTTTGCCAGCCTTGTGGTCCTGGACTTCAAACTCCTGTAGCGTCTGCCTGACGGTAGGAGTGTGAATAATGAGTGTTGTGGATGTGTGCTGTCCTTGATGAGGTTGTGTGTTCTGCGTAGGACTCTAGTTTTATAAATGTCTTGCAGTGAGGGGAGGGCTGCCCCAACAATGTTCTGTGAGGTCTTGATCACCCGCTGGAGTGCCTTCCTATCACGTGTTGTACAGTTACCGTACCAAACAGTGATGGAGGCGGTAAGGACACTTTCGATAGTGCATCTGTAGAAGCAACTCAGGATTGTGGTGGACATACCAAATTTCCTCAGTCTTCTCAGGAAGTACAGTCTCCTTTGGGACTTCTTCAGAATTTGTTGGGTGTTGTGAGACCAGGTGAGGTCCTCGCTGATGTGTGTGCCAAGGAACTTGAAGGTTTTCACCCTCTCCACCTCAGTCTCATCAATAAACAGGGGTCTATGCGGCTCCTTTTCCCTTGTTCTTGGGTCGATGATCATCTCTTTAGTCTTATCTGTATTGAGAAGGAGATTGTTATCACGACACCAAGCTATGAGGTCCGCCACCTCTCTTCTGTATGATGTTTCAACACCACCAGTGATCAGTCCGATGACTGTAGTGTCATCCGCAAATTTAATGATGCTGGTGTTGTTCTGGGAGGCCACGCAATCGTAGGTGAAGAGCGTGTAGAGGAGTGGACTCAGCACACACCCCTGTGGGGTCCCAGTGCTCACAATTCTTGAGCTGGATGTGCGGTTGTGGACTCTGACTGACTGGGGCCTGCCTGTGAGAAAGTTAAACACCCAGTTACAGAGGGAGGGAGACAGGCCAAGTGTGAGGAGCTTATTTGTGAGTTTGTGGGGGCTGACTGTATTAAAAGCAGAGCTATAGTCTATAAATAGCATTCTGACGTATGTGTCCTGGCCCTGTAGGTGAGAAAGGGCTGTGTGGATGGCAGTGTTGACTGCATCATCCGTGGACCGGTTCTGGCGATATGCAAACTGTAGAGGGTCCACAGTTGCCGCCGGGATGCTCTTTTTGATGTGGGTCATGACTAATCTTTCAAAGCACTTCATAACAGTAGGAGTGAGTGCTATAGGGCGATAGTCATTCAAGCAGGTCACGTTGCTCTTCTTGGGTACGGGCACTATGGTGGTGGACTTAAAGCAGGTCGGTACAGAAGTTTGTGCAAGCGACAGGTTAAATATGTCAGCAAGCACATCAGCTAGCTCTGATGAGCAAACCCGAAGTGCACGTCCTGAGATGTTGTCTGGCCCTGCTGCTTTTCGTGGGTTTGTTTTGTTTAGAACCCTGCGCACATCAGCTGATGTCACCATGAGAGGTGAGTCCTGTGTGCTCCCCAGGTTCAGCCACCCTCTCTGCTCATCAGGAGTTTGGGTGTCAAAGCGGGCATAGAACTCGTTCAGCTCATCTGGAAGTGTGGTTTGGCTGGACGTGGCTACACTACTCTGCTGTCGATAGTCTGTGATGTGCTGGAGCCCCGCCCACATGCGCCGAGGGTCTGAGGTGGAATAGTAGCCCTCCAGCTTCTGTCTGTACTGTCTTTTGGCCTCCCGTATGGACCTCCTCAGGTCATATCTGGCCTTTTTGTAGTCATCAGCGGTGCCCATGACAAATGCAGTCGAACGAGCACGTAGCTTAGCCCTTACATCACAGTTCATCCACTGTTTTTGGTTAGGGTATTTTCTGTAATACTTGGTGGTGGTAACAGTCTCTATACATGTGCTAATGTAGCCAGTAACAGCAGAAGCATATTCATCCAAATCAACAGTACAATCTTCCCTCCCCGCTGCAGTTTTAAACACATCCCAGTTTGTGCAGCCAAAGCAGTCCTGAAGTACTTGATCAGTTTCTTCATTCCATACTTTAACTGCTGTACGTACAGGGGGAGCTTGTTTAAGAAGTTGTCTGTATGTTGGATAAAGGAATATAGAGATGTGGTCAGCCTTTCCAAAGTGGGGTCTTGGAACAGCCTTCAAAGCACCTTTCATGTTGCAGTAGACTTGGTCCAGGATGTTAGTTTCCCTCGTGGGAAAGCTCACATGCTGGTAATATTTGGGGAGGACAGTTCTGAGGTTACAGTGGTTGAAATCGCCAGCACTTGCTCATGTTGCAGCACTTTGCATCTTGTGTTGACGTTCGTTGTGTTCCTCATTATGGTGCAAATAAAAAATAGTCCGTAAAATGTGTAGTCAATTGACGACAGCTTGTCACATGCAAAGCCTGTCTATGCCAGTGTGTGATCGCTCACGTTTCGATCTCATTCCATTTCTGGCGTCTTTTACACATTTGCACTGCCTCTCCGGCGGTAGCTAGTTAGATCACAGGTGAACTAGAAGTGGCTCATTCATGTCACATTCATGCTAACTTACGTTTTAAAGTGCCACTTAATAATCTTGCTCTCGTGTGATCATTATAATACTTGGCTTGTCTTCAAAACACTAGATGTGTGTCTAAGTTGTTCAACAAACACATAGTGTGTCCGGCTTTAGACAGTGATGATATCACACTCCAACAGGTAGCTCGTATGTTAGCAGTAGCTCACCAGCTGATGTTGAGTAGTTCATCAAATAATAATTGCTTAACCTCTTAGTAGTTTTATAAGTGTTCTATTCAAACATGACGCCCGTATTTAATGACAAATGAGCACACTGAGTGGAGATGTACTTTGTAAATAAACACAATTAAATGTTGTCACATAAAATAGCTCACCTAACCTTTCTTTTTGTCAAAGTAGATTTAATAATGCTGCAAGTTGGATACACCTGTGCTATCATAACCCTGGACTCTCAAATTATACTCTTTATACACGCCACATTTCTATAACAAAATATTTACATTATTTTATTTTGTTAATTGTGTTATTTAGTTTTTTTAACTAAAAATATATATTATTGAACAATTCATTTCCCATGTATTAGTTTTACTCTAAAACAGGCATCAAATAAAATGTAGGTTTGTGTCAAATAGTACAAAATGTACTAATAGTCACGTAGTACTGTGGGACTAAATAGGTCAGGAAACAAAACCCACGCACGGGGAGAACACGCAAACGCCACACAGAGATGCCTAATGGAACCCAGGTCTTCCTGATCTCATGACTGCAATAAATTGCTTACTCAATTTTTTTATTTTGTCTCACTCCACTTTCTTCTCGTTTTGCATTTTGAAGCTCTACTTGGAACCTCCTTAAGATCTAACAATACAAAATGCAATGTCTTGTAATTTTTCAATTGGTCTTAAAATTTTGATCAGGAGTGTATTTTCCCAAGTGACAATGCTTTAGAAATATAATTTGTCTCTACAGTAGTCAATTTAAAGCAGTGTAGCATTACCGTCCTTTAAAAATAACTCAACACACAACCGTTATTGTCTAAACAGCAGGCAGCACAAGTGCAGATTCAAATAATGAATGTTGCCATTTTTAAAAAGCTATCACAGCCTGTGCATGTCTAACATCACTCAGGTGGTCACTTTATGTGTGAGTTCAGTCAAGAGGGTAACATAAACAACGAGTCTGTTCAATACAGCTATATTAGGCAGGTGTAGTGAAGCATCTGGTACGTGAATTTTGACTGATTTAATGGAGAATCATTAAGAGCCTTCCAATGGTAAACTCCTCTGGTGGGAGGTGGGATACATGTTACGAATACATTATTATTACATCTTGAGTGTTTATCAGCATGTTGTGTACAGAGTTTTGAGACGTGCTATTTTAATGAATAACATTTTTCATCAATAGTGTTTTGAAGTGTGACTTTTCTGCAGAGTGAAAAACAAAATCAGGTAACTCCTTAATAATATTCACTACTATGTTTCTGATCATATGCAGTAGATTATAAAACAAATCTAAATACAAACTGCTGTTAGAAAAAAATGTTTAAGTAAAAGTTTGACATGTATTGGTATTCTGTGGAAATCTGACAATAATGTATTTTATTACATGAAATCAGTCTAGGCAGTTTATTCCAACTTTAGTCCAGCTTTTCTTAGGTAATTGAATAATAATCGCTGCATTAGCTTTGGCAATTTGTGTTCCAAATGGTGTGCAATTAGAGACTCATTTAAAGTCCAATGATTTATTTACTCTACTTGGAAAGTCACATTTGAAGGGGGAAAAGGTGCAATACAAAGTCAGTATTAAAAAGAGAAACACAATTGGGGAAATGCTTTTGATGTTTTTGGTTTTATTGTTGTGTCAATTTGAGCACTTCTAATTCTTTGTGCCTGAAGTAGTAAACAACAGTTTTCTCTAAGACAGAAACTTTCCCACTAAGTATTTGTTTGTTTTTACATTTTTACATTTCCAGCATAGTTTCTGCATATTTATCAAGTCAGATCTTTACAAATATAATAATCTGTGGTTAATCATGATTGAGCACAAATTAATAAGTTAAAAAAGGTTTAAAAATGTTATATTTAATTATCCTGTTGTCATCAACATACCAGTGAAACAACATTGTGTTTTTGACAAGGAACAGACAGGGGGATAAGTTGCAAATCAACAAAAATTTGTATGATGACAACAAAAAACAATATAACAGAATCGCTACATTTTGAATGAAATCAAACATACTGTAACGAGAGCTCTTGCAATGCAGAAATAGTGAGTAGGAGTAATAACAGTAGCTAAGTTAACTTTACCAGACATACTGTATTCATCCAACCATCCATTTTGTATACCGATTGTTCTCACTAGTGTCACGGGATTTGCTGAACCCTATCTCAGCTGTCTTTGGGCTAGAGGCAGGGTACACTCTGGACTGGTCGCCAACCAATCACAGAGCACATGTAGATAAAAAAAACATTCACACTCACATTCATACCTTTAGAGTCTCCAATTAACCTGTCAGGAATATTTGCAGAATGTGGGAGAAAGTCGAACTAACAAGAGAGAACCCATGCACACACGGGGAGTACAGTCAAACCTGTCTTAGCGGCCACCTGCCTATAGCAGCCACTGAAAAATCTCCCGCAGCAAATTTACATGTTATAGACCCTGTGTATAGCAGTCACCTGTCTAACGCGGCCAGCGGCCACCCATTTTGTCTCCCTTGGTCAACATCTGACCGCATATAGCGGCCAAATGACCGACTCAAGTAGAAGCTTCATGCACGAAAAAGTTTCGTTTTTCAATCAATGAAGCCGTCGTGTGTAGACCTTAATTACTGAGTCCTAGCTCAGTCACAATCATTCACAAGATCCACACAAACTGTCAGTTGTTCCACATAAAAAAGCCGTCTTCTTTTGAGCTTGCTATTTCCTGTTCAAACATGTAACTTTAAGAGCATTTGCACCAAAACATTACCGCAAAGTAGGCTGGGAACAGGACGTGCTCCCAGCGACGCTACAATACAATACTGCTTGCACGCAAAAACCATGCTAGCATATGTTTTTAAAAAGCCAGCGGGAGCAAAACTGAGTTGGGTTGTACTTAATTGAAGTATTTTAGAATATACTCACGTTATTTTTGATCAATCCTCATCCACAAATCCATCAAAGTCCTCATCTTCTGTATTCGACACAAAAAAAGCCGTCTTCTTTTCCGTTCGCTACTAGTCCGTTAACTTGACAGTGTTATTCAGCTCCGAAGCAAAGAAGGAAACTTCTCCTGTTGCTTCTGCCAACTTTATTTATTGAACGCGGCCACCAGAGAGCATCTCAGAACACACACACACGTCTCGTCTCTCCTTCCTGCTTGCCCACAAGCCAAAGGTTAAACAAGCCCCACTACATAGCTGTCCAGCCAATGCCTGTAACAAGTGACACCGTTTATTTCCTGGTGTGAGACAATGTGCACTGGTCAATACTGTAATGCCGCTTGTTGTGGGGAAGGAGAGACTCACGTCGCCGATGCACTTTAATCACTTTATTAACAGCGGAGAACACTGCAGGACTTTACATCCACGCCAACATAAACACACTTCCCAACTCTCTCGAAACTCACAGCTAGCACTGAGTCTAGCTCTCCTGCTCGGGACGCCCACCGTCACTTCCCGTCACTTCCTGATGAACTAAAGCTGTAATGACACTCTGCCGTATAAAAAGTAAAATATTAAAAACAAGCATAAGACATTACTAGCACAGCTTTGTTCTGTGGGTCGTGGATAATAACAAGCCTAGTAGTGCTGTGCTGTACAACTTTTATCCGCAGTCACACAGTGCCCTCTACTGGTCAACATTCATTTTTTTCCCTTTTTCTTCTTTTTTTTTTCCTCTACTGGTTAACATTCAAACTGGACACCAACCTGTCTATAGAGGCCACCTGTCTATAGCGGCCACATTTGCAGTCTCCCTCTAGTGGCCGCTATAGACAAGTTTGACTGTATATGCAAACTCCACACAGAGCTGTTCCAATGGAGATACGCATCCATGACATATTCATATTGAAAATAATTACTTTTTAAATCTTTATTTATTTTTTGACAAAGTTAGAGCTTTGTTTTAGCGGTGTACCTGAAAGGTAAGCCATTTGTGGATGTTGATTACAACACACACACGAATACGTAAGTATCAAGGTATCGTAACTGATTTACAGACTCACGGGTCGTAGCTCTTCTCGCACACTGACACTCCGATTAATCCTGTGAACCCGAATCCTGTATTTTTACCCAAGCATGATCACCCACTCAAAGCCACAGAACTGAATGTTGTGTTCACCTCAGCTGTCTAAGAATACTTCAAATATTGGTTGACAACATACACAGAACTCTTAGAAGACCTGATGATTTGTTGTACCATGTCATTTAACCCATCCTGCTCTGACCAGAGCGTGTTATTCAACCCAATTCCGTTCAGGCTGCACTGTAATTTTCAGCACAGTGAGCACACAAGCAACACAGCGGTCATTCCGAGTTCAGAAAAACAGGTCCTAAAAAATGTGAATGTAAAGGGAGGTATCTGTCCTCTGTTTCATAAAAGGTTATTCATACCATTGTGGTTTTAGGTTTTCTTTAGGGGATTCAGAAATTCGCCTCGCCATAAGATTCATTGTTTGTAAATCGAGCTGAATCTTGGCAAGGGGATCAAAAATGTTCTGTTTGGGGAGCTGTCTCCCCAAGGCATGTTGGTCACAGTGTAATTTATGGCTGCCCAATGCACCGAGCAGGAGCACCATGAATTTGGAGACATTAATGTGCAGTGATGGAGTGACAGTGTGGTGAAGAAAGGGGAGCACAATGGAGCAAATGACTGTAGACGTTGCAATGTTTCTTTTAAAACTTTGCCTTAAGGGTACACTCATTGTAGTGTTAGTGATCTAGCAAAAACAAACAAATTTTTCCTTGTTGTGAAAATGTTGGTGTCAAAACAACCAACAGATGAAAAGACCAGTAGCTGGACATTAGTTTGTAGAGAAACTCGTAGCATGTACGCTTATCCTCTTTGGTTTGACCAATAACGTTTTTGAATATACATTTGCATGTGCTTCAGATTTTAATTATGTAAGTAAAGTGACCCCACTGGTCACAGTAGTGGTTATTTTTCATAAGCGCCATGTCTCCCTTGAATTTGTTACATCACAAAATGCAAAAAAAAGAAAAAATGTAAAATTAAAAGCCTTAATAAGTGTGAATGCAAAGTAGGTGCGATATTTCTGTAAGAAAAAGGACCAACTGACCAAAAAATGCAGCACACAGTCAAAAACAAGTCTATTTTCCTCCATCAGGTCTCTGGAGATAAGAGGGCAGCAGAGATAAAGTCGGTTGCAAACTAGACAAACAGCATGAAGAGCACATATTGCAGCTTGCATCCCAAGTCACAGGGAAAAATAGCCACAAGTAGCCTGTAGGGATTCAAATATTTGCACTCTTGTGCCACATTTGAGCACCTTGCTTGTTATCACAAACATGCTGGCTGAAAGCTTTGAACATAATGCTGATAATATGGTTTATTTAGAAGAATAGCAATCAAGCTTGACTTCAGCTAGATTGCAATCAGAAATCAGCCATCAGCGGCGGCAGAACTTATTTTAGGGCAACAAGGGGGCGCAAAGGGAACACACACACACACACACACACACCAAAAGTATTGGAGAGGCAATTCATTTAGATCTCGTAAATAAAATCACAATAACGGATAGAATTGCAGATGGTCTCCTAACTAATGCATTAAACGCATTCACTCTGGTATTGTGTTGCAGTAGAGTATGAGAATCTGCAATTGTGTCCTCTTTACTGCACAATACTTCCATCATTACAACATGCCAATTTTAATTGACACACTTCACAAGTGGGAGCACATAAATGTTTAAACCTTATTCCAAAGTCACACAAAAAGCAGAACGCATTGACAGGACTTGATTTATTAAAGGGATAGTTCAGATTTTTTGACATGAAGTTGTATGACATCCCCATCAGCAGTGTGCATCAACAGTGACTTACCCCCCACTTTCCGCGAAAGAGCCGAAAGAGCCCGCTCTCTTTTGGTAGCTCAGCAAAAAGAACTGGTTCCCTTAAAAAAGCTGAAATTCCCATCACTATAACATACACCATAACCCATCACGTGAGCCATTATCTGAGCCACTTACTAGAGTACTGCAGAGCATCTAAAATTTTGTTGCATACTAAAAATGATGACAATAAAGCCACCTCTGGCACCTTGAAAACTAATGTTTACCGCTATCAATTTACATTTCAACAGTACAAATAATTCAACTGGGAGCCAGAGGGAGATACACCGGGAGCCATGGAGCATTAAAAATCTGTATCTTATTGTTGCTTTACAGCAGATTGTGCAATTTATTCTTCATGAAAACAGCCCACTAGCATTATACTCATTGAATCGTCCATCTGTGTTCAGTGGAATGTAAAACTTTAGCAAACATAAGTACATTGCATGTGTCAGAATGTCTGTGTGTGTGTGTGTGTGTGTGTGTGTGTGTGTGTGTGTGGGTGTGGGTGTGTGTGTGTGTGTTCAAAGCCTAAACCTGGCTTTTGACTGAAAACATCTGTAATAATCTGCTGTTTTCCTCACTTTTCATTTCACATTGTTGCTGATTGCAGCTGTGGCCACTGTTGAGAGCAGTACGTATGACCGCCGGTAGCTTCAGCAGCCCACTGATGTTGTAGTAGTGACAGATGTGCTCTAGACTTCAGTATTGGATGGTTTGTGTGCTTTAGACTAACTGGTGTCAGAGTTGTTGACATATAGACCTGACAGTTACGGCTGCTTATTAATGAATAGAGTCTGCTTCTGCCATCAGTTTTCCCAGTAGCACAAGAAATTTTGTATTTATTAGAGCGGTTTATTATACAGTGGAACCTCTAAGGTAAAATGCAATGCAGGCTCCTTTCCTGTTCCAGGCACTGCTCAGAATAGAAAAAAAAAACATTCTACAGGAAATGCTAGAAATGGAAATAAATGTCAACATTCCTAATTACCTAACAAGTAGGGGTGCCACGACATATGATTTTGCAAGATTACAATGTGACAATATGTCATGTTTTCAAGATGAGCTGTCTCGAAGGAACAGGGCAGCCAGAAGTCTATCAGACTGTGAGCTATGGTATCGCTACTGTGAATGGTAATACACATAATATGGAAGTGGCTGTGTGTGAGGCATGAAATGCTTTACACACACTATAAACCTTGCAATCCAACCTGCACTTGGCATTGCCAGTGTCGCTTGCTCGCGACATGTGACTTTTTTTTAATGTTAATGTCCATGTTAATGTCCAAGCTGAAGCTGTAGTAGTTCTGCATTTGATCAAAGTTACTTAATATTTGTCAGATCAAATCATGATTGCTGGATATGACATCTATCAAAACATGTGGTACAATTTTGGAAATGCACTACTTCTTGGTACTGCACTCTAAGCATCATGGGAACTGTAGTTCTTTTAGCATAAACATAAATCTAATCTACTGCAATCTGCAATCTACTGTATTTTACATGTCTTTACATAACTTCACATCAACATAAATTATTAGTAGCTACAACTGCCGTCATTATTTTAACTTTTATAATATTTGCTTTTTGTTTCAGTTTGTGGAATAAAGTTGAAAAGCATCAAAGCATTCAAAAGCAAGTCACTGGTCTATTCGATCAATTCAGTGCCCTGAGAAGACAACGACCTGGATGAATTACAATATTCACAGGCAATACAGGACTCTAACTTAGATAACAAGTGACAAAGCGTATCGTGAAGGCTGGAGTATTTGCTTGAAATATACTTTAAGTGTGCTTACATGACAGGATTGCTCTTCTGTTTTATGACACTGCTGCAAAAACATCCTCACGTTAGGCCTGCTTTAGAGGTTCTACAGTAGTGGTTGTGGGTTTTTTTTAACTGTAGTAGTTTATGCCTGCTTGTTTATTGTAGGTCTAACTAGAACAGAAGCAGAAATCTTAACATCTGAGGATTCTTCTGTCATTCCAGGCCACATCTGCTCTGTCTCCTTCCCTCACTCTATCCCAGGCAGTACAACTCATCCTCCTTCTTTGGGTATATGGTTCACACTTGCACATATTCACAACCTGTCTTCATGTACCTGAACTTTCAACTAACAATAAGCCTGCAGACATGGAGTTGCTTTAATCTGCTCTGGTGTTTGCTTAGCTTGTGTCGGTCGCCAGCTGTGCTGAAGAGAGGACGAGATGTCACTCCCGCCCACCAGCGCTACATCTCCCCTTTATGAGCCCAAATCCAGCTCTGCTCAATTAAGTCTGGGGGATCGTGGTTGCCTTTTTTAACTGTCATCTCCGGGTTTTTGCTGTTTTTTTTTTGTTTTTTTTTGCAATAAGCACTTTTCTGTGAGGGGGATCCAATTTGCCTCTGCTAATCTTCTTTTCCTGCTTTCTTTTCTGTGCTCGACTGTGTTTTTTTCTTTCTCTCCTCCTCATTTCTTCCTTTCCTTTATCAGTTCCAGGCCTGTTGAACATAAGCTCTTACGTGAGTGACACCTATGCCAAAATCAGCTGGACTGCCAAGGAGGAGCAGCAGGACTCACAGCTTTACGTGGCTTATATGAATAACCGTAAGCTTCTTTCTCCGGCTCCACACTGAAAGGAGTTTTAGGTGACATCATCTTTAGTTGCAACAGGAACGGTTTAATACAAGCATCTAAATATAGTGTTGTCCAACTTTTCTTAATTACCCTTGCCTCAGAAGGAAACCAAATTAAAGTTAAAGTGTAACATAAAGTGGGCTCTCTAGTAAAGACAGTTATCAACCTGTGTTCTTCTTTTCTCTTGATGAAGCTGGTCTTTCTTTTGGAATAAGTGTTGCAAAACAAACTAAATTAGCTCTTCAGGGCTTGCTTAAGAGGTGTAGAGCAATAAGAAGACGGTGGTTGGAATATCAAAGCTTATTTTTTTTCTGAAGATGTTTGGTTGAATTCCAAATTGTGAAAGACTTTGAAGGTTCCATTGGAGCGGCTGCACCTTACAGTCGTCCCTCACTACATCGCGGTTCGAGTATGCTCCCTCGCTCTATCACTCCGTCTAAATTAATTAATTCATAAATGATTGCTGTTTGATGGTTGACGATGGCCTGTTATTAGTAAACAAAAATATTGAAACGTGAAAGACAAGTCATATGTAGTACTCTGGGCACAACTAGGCTTCAGATTATATATTGATGAGACATTAAATCAGCCATCAAACCTATTCATACGTTTAGAATAAATAAATTGGAGGCTCACTAGTTAGCTCGGTAGATTTCTACATTATTGTTAAAGCAGCAGCCATCTCTTGTATAACTTCAGGGATCCCGTAGCCTGCGCACAAGCGGTGCACAATGTGATGTAAACAAAGCTAGCAGTATTGTCGGAGTGTACTTTTATGTATGACAGATTAATATTAGACTGGCTGTCCTGTGTATCAATCAAGTGACAAACATAGTGGGGATGGATGATAGGATAGGCTGGTGTTGATCTTTTTTTAATGCCATGCGATCGACCCACATTACGTTTGAGATACTAAAACAAGGAACTTTCCCAATACTAACGGTGAGTTATGTCTTATTACTTATCATGTCTACTATTTTAAGTAATAGGAGTATAACGGTAACTATAGGGGTGTTATTTAATTTCTACAGGGCTCTAGTAATGTTAACAACACATTTTAAAAGGTTTTAAACAGGTTTTCTATTGTCTTAACTGCAAAAATATTCCATTTCTTAATATTGAATCCTACTTTGTGGAAATTTGCCTATCATGGCCGGGTCTGGAACCAATTAACCACGATAAACGAGGGACGACTGTATACTGTACTGACCCAAATATAAGATGACCCTGAATATAAAATGACCCTTCTTTTTTAAGACCAGCTTTTGAAAAATATTTGTTTAGTCTTTGTTTTTAATCATATTTTCAAAATCAGTGAAATGACAAGTGGTAGACTGCAATAAAACAGTTGTTTGATGACTGTTTCATTGAGCACCATTATCTTGTCTCACTGGTGTCTGTAAGTAACAGGAAGAAAAGCACTGACCCACTTGGGGAGACATTATTTGGCGGCATCTGTTGGTTTGTCTTTACAGTAGTCCCTCGCCACTTTGCGCTTTGCATGTTGCGGCTTCACTCAATCTTTTTTTAAAAAATAAGTCATTAATAAATCATACTGTTTCGTGGTTGAATATGGCCTATTATTAGTCAAAAATATGCATGTTTAAGCAAATGTAACATATTTTTTGCCTAAAACATTTTAAAGCATAAAATTTGTAAAATAACTAAAATACAACAATAAGGCATGCATAAGACAGAAATTGTACTATGTAGTATTCTAAACTGACCACTAGGTGTCAGTAATATTACTGTAATGTTCGGTGAGACACACCAGGCTTGATCTCCTGAACAACAGGTTTTTATTGCTTTTATTATTTGCTCTCACAACAGGCACAATAATAAAAATAATAATAATAATAATTGTTATAAAAATAACAGTGGCTACTGTTGCGGGCGTAACACAGCCACAGTAAAGCTAAAACTCAACTCTGAACCCCTCAGGTCACTCATCTCCCCTAGCAACACACTCAAGTACGAGTTTTATTAATGTGTTTTACTATATCGGGTAATAAGAGTACAAAAGTGACTGTTATTTTAGTAGGCTCTACTAATGTTAAAAAACATATTTAGAAGGTAATAAACAGGTTTTCTATGATTCCTTTGCGGAAATGCACTTATCGCGGTCTGATCTGGAACCAATTAACCTCAATAAATGAGGGATTACTGTATAGATTTCTAGACACCTTATGTAAGACAACTGGTCTTTTTTCAAGTTTCTAGGGTAAATGCAGGCTTATGTTCAGGTCAGTACAGTATTTCTTGCCAGGATAACTGTTTTAAGACTCGCTGCTTGTACACTTGCTTCGCTTGTGTGTAGGTGACGGTAACTGGCGCATTTCCAAGGCAGTAAACACGTCTCAAAGCTTCCACATAATTGATGGGCTCAAACCTGGGACGGTGTACACAGTGCGCCTCATGGCCAAGACGTTGCTCGATAACGCTAGCATTTTCGAAGACGTTATCCAGACACAAGTCACAGGTGAGAGGCGACAAAGTTCTTGTTGTGTTTAGTTCCTGTTCTAGTCTGCCATAGCAGCACTTAGAGAGTATCTGTGATGAGTGTATCTGTGTGTCTTGCATCTCTAATATCCACTCAGTGTACCCGTTGATAGAGATTTGTGTAACCTTCTGTTTCCAATTAAAACTTTTATATGCTGGCGCTTAAATTACATCTTTTGCTGTTGTCTGCAGGTGTTGCAGGTCAACAGAGAAGTGTTTCCACCAAGGGCTGGTTCATCGGGACCATGTGTGCTGTGGCGCTCCTTACTCTCATCGTCCTCACCATTTGCTTTATGCGGAGAAATAAAGGTGGCAAGTATGCAGGTACGCCACCGCCTGGGCGACAAGACATGCTCGCCATGGACAAAGGTCAGTTAGCCTTTCATCGGGGTTTGGTTTAGGCACTCCTGCGTCCTTTTGGAAGTCAACCAAAATTTGTCTACCTTGACATTGTTAGCATTTTTAATTGACACATTTTGGTTGATTGACTGAAAGAGCAGGCCTCAACCCTGAAACCCCAAATTCTTGGCATCATGCATGCATGTTTGCTGCTTGTGCATCAACCCTCCTTCAGACTTGACACCAGTGAGTAAACTGTCCACCACAAGCTTAATGCTAAGGGCTTTCTCATGAGAATTTAGAAGGTTTTGTACAAAAAGTGGACTCTCTCAACTAGTAATTTTTAGGGCTGTCAAATGATTAACATTTTTAATCTGATTAATCACGGTTTTCAAATAAATTAATCATAATTAATCACCATGTCACACTATGTTACCTTATATTACCTTATCATATTACCTTATAATTTTCCTATGTATTTTAAACCAGCAAAGAGTACATTTGAAATACAGGAAGTGAACAAATGTATTGCAATTGATGTGACATGGATGGGGGGTAGGATTAAATAAGCTTTGCTTGTTCATACTCCTTTTTGGACATGTACAACTGTGAATTGTACTATGTGATGTATTCCAATGTAACTTTTTATGCATGTTCAAAATAAATTAAGCCATTACCATTATCATGTCTAAAATATGCCCATTTTAACTGTATTTTATTAAAAGAAAGATAAATGACAGGGCAGGATTGTATGTATTTGTATGTATTAACAACATCAAATTAACGGACAATTTTAAATCAAGTTAAGAGATGGCACACATGTCTGAAAATCTATTTACCTAACACTGGTTTCTTTAATAGCAGAATATTTGAAACAGACTTTAACTGTGCTATTATGAGCAATGAAAAGTTGCATTCAAATATACCACGTCATTCACATGTTTTGAGTGACTTTTCTGGGATTGCAGAGCATACGTAAATGCAGCAAATTCTACTTCCGCATTAAGTTACAACATGAGTGATAAGAATATCCACTTATTGATTTTCTTTGCATTCCTATTTATTTAGACCACCCACACGCACATAGTAAATACATTGAATGCTTCTCGCAGTCTGTCTGGTGACGATGAAAAAATGTTGATGCAATGACGAATGGACTAGAGAGTAGTAGTAGTGTGAAGTAGTGAACCATTGTTATCTTTACTGTAAATGCTCTCATTACCTAAACCACAGAGGACAGAAGGAGGACAGAGGACAGAGGACCACAGATGTTAATTGCCAGCAGTTATATTGCACTACACAGCAGCAACAGACCCAATGTTGGAATAGCTGAAAGGATTAAACTGCTGAGCCAGCATTAAAACTGCTGATGATTTCATTGTAAACAACAGTACAGTATGTCAAGTGAAACATGCCCGAGTTTCACGCCAACTGCTCAGTAGCTCAGCATTTTAAAGCACATGCAGAGGTAGATTAAGTTGCTCGATGCTGACCACTTCTGATCCTTCAAGTGTTGCTACTGCCAGCTTGTGGAATTAATAAAAACGAGTGTTAATTGTCCCATTTGCAGTATCTTCCTATACTTTTTTTAATGTCACATTCCACAAACTGCATATTTATCCAGAAAAAAAAACATCCATAGCCAAAGCACTTAGTTATTATTCCTTAATTAGCAAGCCGTAAATGTGTTATTTTTCTTCTTTTTACAGTGCATTAGTTAGTATGAAGTCTACTAAATTCCCATGAGAAAAAAAACATGCTACTGCATGTGAAACTGTGTGCATGCCAGTGTGAATCACTTACTTGTGAATACCTGTATATGATAAAAACCTTGTCAAGACAGATGAGAAGGAATCAGGTGGTTTTGTTGCAAACCTCTGCGCACGCTCCCACCGGGCCTTCGCGCTTCCTTGTTACAAAGACAAATTCACCCACCTCAAATCTACTTTCTTCCCCACAAGCTGTCTTCTCCCTTGCAGCCCACTTCAACCTGCGTAGGTTTTGACAAGTATTGAACATTTCACAAGCTCTTTTGGACCTCTCCTCCGCTTTGGCCCATCCAGCTCTTTTATATGAAAACTTTTTTATTTTGCTGAATTTCAATTGGTGTTTTTCAAGGTGTGACTACACTCCAAGAAAAAAATAGAATAGAAGCTCTCCGTGTGCTAACTTGATAGAATGTTTACAGTATGCCATATTTTATTTTGCCAAAAAGCTTTTTACTTCCATCTTTTGCATTCTAACCCTGGCATGCACTCAAAAGCTTTCATGTGAATTTTTGAATATTTTAGCATGACTGTTAAATGATGCTTTACTCCGTTTGTAAGCATTACCCAGCAGCTATTTATTAAATCTTACAAAACATTTTACTGTCATTTTGAGCTGTCCTTCCCAGCAGATGATTGTGACTCCTGACAGTCCAAATAATACAATATTCTAATTGCGGAAATGCCCCATTTTTGCAGTGAAAGAGAAGGAAGACGTCCACCATAATGAGGAGTCCCAAGCAATAAACGATGACACCTTCTGTGAATACAGGTGAGAATTTCTCTTGCTGTGCTAATTTGCTCTAAAAGGCATGACACCATTATGTATTTCATATGTGCTGCAATGTGAAATTAAGCACAAAATGTTTCATACCCTGGCCAAATTTGAAGGTAAAGTGTTTTTTTTTTCATGTGTTCAATGTGTATCTTTTAGCTAGAAATGACACCACAAAGTGTATTTTGCCATACCCATTGATCAAATAATAATTCACTCCAAATTTGTCCAGAGTATGAATAATTTGGAGCTTACTGGTCGCAAATGATAATGAAAAACACATTGATTTTTTTTTCTTCCTCGTCCAAAAAGCAAACCATCTGTTCATGAGCTTTACCAGGATGAGCCTAGACGACATTTTTCAACTTTCCATCATGAAATGGGCTAGGTAATGTCACAGTGTAGATCAGAGTAGTTGGAGTAGGACCCAATTGACACATCCTGCACCTTTTTTAGTGTTGTACAGGTCCTTTCAATTGGTCTTAGTATAACATTGTGTTTAGTTTGTGCATTGCTCGTGGCACAAGTAGGTTATAATAGTATTTTTGAATGTGCATGTGTGTGTTGTTCTGACTCCATGATGCTGTGTTCTACTGCATACTGTATATTCAGAGCCACTTCATCTGCACAAGCTAATGAGAGCCAATACGAGAGGTGCATTGTATTGATTTAACAATGAATCTATGATTTACAGTAGTGGTTTGGTATAGTTTGTCCACTCTCATGTTGCTAAACCAGTTAGCTAAAATATTGGAAATACCTAACAACTCTTGCTTTGGATCTTATTAGACTAGTGCAAGTGCACCGAATGGTATGGCCATTTAATACACCTCCACTCTTTTTCTATGACTGTGACACCATTAATCTCCTATTAAATTTTGAAATTTTGCAATGTTGCAAACTTACACAACAGTTCTGGTCATGATTTTATTTTATTTTTTTAAAGGTACTATTATAAAGCTGTCCACTACTTCAGCACCAAGGACAGCACCATGCCAATACATAGTCTAGTTAGAGACTGTGGTGTACTAGTTAGAGAACTAATTTTTCTAAGAAGTGGCCCAGGGTCAGGGTCCTAACCTGTACAGTTCACAGCCAGAAAAAGATCAATGAGTCATGCAGACATGAATAACACATCCAACTGCACAACCCATCTGCTACTGCACTCTCCCTGTCGCTAGAGAACAGAGAAGGGGGGCTGCGATGGAGGATGAACATGGGAGAGATGCATTGGGTCATTTGGAAAAAGGGGTGGAAGTATTCAGTTCAATGTGGTATCAAAGTTTTTATTTGTATTGCAACAGCGTTGCAACAAAGCCAGGAAAGAAAATGTCAGCAACCAATATAATCATACTCTCACTTGGGTATAAGCAATTAACCTCAGCAAATATTTTTTTTTACCCTTTTCAATATATATATATATATTTTTTTCATTATATTTAATTATAACTTTTAAGATAACCTTTTTTTCCTGACCGCAATGGTTACCTGTAATTTATTTATTTATTATTCATTGTCTCTATATACTGTATATATATATATATATACTGTATACATATATATATTTGGGGCAGATGGCGATGTAGATATTGGTGGCTGAAAAAAAGCAGATAGCCGATATATCGGCTTATAACCGATATGTTGGCCAATTGGCCAATACATGAAATAAGAGCATTGATATACCAACCTTTTTGAGCCCAAGATCCCTGGTCTTGGCCGTGAACCTGCGTAAGATCTACCCCCAAACAATATATATGTATGTATATATATATATAAATATATATATACGTGTGCCTACAAAAAATATATACAATATATTTACATTTTTATATTTTAAAATTTTATATTTATTTATTTTGTAGAAAGTTTTACATTTATTTTTTAGACAGTAAAGTAAAAAGTGCTAGATATTTAAAGCTTTGTCTTTAAATACAAAGGTTTGTGTTATTATTCAACATTTCATCTTTTCCTTATTGTGCATTTTGCTCTATTTTTACAATTTTTGCAGTTTTTTACATGTTATTTTGTTTCTGGACAGATGCAATGACAAATGAGCCACGGACCGCGGATGGCTGCCGAGCCACACTTTGGTCACCCCTACTTTGTGGGTCGGAC